>NC_134857.1:86719892-87019892 GCF_049852395.1 Peromyscus maniculatus bairdii | reverse complement strand
ACTGAGACACTGGGCAGTATCCTGAGCTTAGGAAACTCAAAGCCTTCCCCCACAGTGACACACTTCCTCCAATAAGGTCATACCCACTCCAACAAAGCCACACCTCCTAGTAATGCCACTCCCTATTAGATTATGAGGGCCAGTTACATTTAAACTACCACATTCCACTCCCTGGCGCCCATAAGTTTGTAAAAATATCATAATGCAAAATGCATTTAGTTCAATTTTAAAAGTACTCATAGTCTATAACAGTCTCAACAACCTTTACATGTCCGAAGTTCAAAGTCTCTTCTGAGATTCAGGCAATCTCTTAAATGTAATTCCATGTAAAATCAAAATAAAAAAACAGATCACATACATCCAACATGCAATAGCACAGGATATACATTACCATTCCAAAATGCAAGAAAAGGAGCATAATGAGGAAATACTGGACCAAAACAAGACTTAAAACCAGCTGGTCAGGACTTACTCCAAACTCTGAATCTTCATTGTAAGAATGGTAAATGGTGCTGGTTACTAGCACTGGTTACCACACAGAAAGGTCATAGCCGCAAGTTCCTAAGTATCAGTATCAAAACTTTATTATGGGGGGGACAAGAGAACCAGGCCTGGGGAAGGAGCACATGCAGAGAGAAAAATGGTAGGGGGAAGAGAGAACAGAACACACACACACACACACACACACACACACACACACACACACACACACACGAGAGAGAGAGAGAGAGAGAGAGAGAGAGAGAGAGAGAGAGAGAGAGAGAGAGAGAGAGAGAGAGAGGTCTGAGTCATGGCTCTTCAAGGTGCAGGCGAGCTTATGGAGCTACACCACACATGCGCAGATTGTGTGACCACACCGCACATATGTACATAATCACCAGCCTGTACTGATGATGTAAGATGCAAGACCATTTGCTTAACTCCTGAACTGTGCATGTGCAGTCATGCAGCTGGAGTGAGGTCAGAATTCTAATATTCCAGTGTTTTTACTTATTAAAAAAAGCAAATGAAAAGTAATAGGGGTGGCATTTCTCCCAGAAAAATTGCTTCCAGCTGACTTGGTGGGCATCGGTTGGCTCTTGGGGGGTAGGGAAGGGGGCTTCTGAGGTAGACAGGCGTCCTGGGATGGTGGGCTGTCCTGGAATTGTGGACTGTTGTCTGCTGCCTCAGAGCTGTTCATCTTTCTTGGCTTAGCATTCTGGTTGCTTTTATGTCTGACAGGATACTGGTGAGACAGAGAAAAAAAGAATCATTATTATTATTTTTAGTTTTTTCTTGGGGGGGGTCCCCAGACCAGGAAAGTTTGAGTTTGGCACTTATTTGAAGTAGATCCAGCCTGTTGAATGGGCTTAAGCTGGTTTCTGGAGCTTAGGGAAAAAAGAAGCAACAATGAGAAAATTAAAGTCTTGGGCTGGTGATCATTGTAGTGTTTGGTACTCTACTTGTATTGGTGAGTGTTAATGAGAGAGAGACAGATTGGAACAAGGTTTTAATTTTTTAACCTGAGATAAGCTTTATCGGAGACAGATTATTTTAAGGCACCTGTTTCCTTTACTAGTTTAGCATCCAGGAGACACAGGTGATCAATTGTTGAGAGCAACTAACAGTAATAGATTGTTATATTAAAGTTGGTTTTTGAAGAGCCCAGACACTTTTGGGTCTGGGGGTGTAAATACCTTTTCACTGTTACTGTTCCTTTACTATCTGGCTATATATTTGTGGTCCTTGGGTTCTGGCTCTATGGTGATCCTGTAACAATTAGCTGAGTAGTTAATTAGAAGAGGGAACTGGGAAGAGAAAAGCTTGTAGGATGAGACCTCATTCTTCTGGAATTGTGGACAAGGCAGAGAGCAGGGCCCTGTCTGTGTCACTGTGCATGAGGAGAAGAAGCACTTCTGACAGGTCTGGAGTGAGGCACATGGAGGGAACAAGTGAAATGAAAAATATTTTCCCATTAAGTAACCCTGAAAGTACAGTTAAGTCTGGTGAGGTGGGTAAGACTGTCTCCCTACCCCAACAATAGGGAAACAAGGAGAGCTGGGACCCTAAAACTCCCTCAGGAATTAGTAAGTGGCTCCAGTGTCCCGAAAGAAGGAAACAGATCACCTCCATGCTGCATTCAGGGTTCTACGTGAGCCTGTGGCCAAGTCTAGGAGGTCTGCTAGAGGTCTTTGTTTGATGCTCCCATGCCCCTGGGTGTCAGATGACCACTTAACTCTCTAGGTGGCACTTTGAACAAGGCTCAATTGATGGCCTGGTAGGGCACACATTAGCCCTCATGACTGTCTTTCCTGGACTTAAAACAGGAACCTGGCAGTTTTCAGGAGCTGGTTGGATAGTATGTGCCAGCATTTGGCAATTCTGTTCTCGGGTTTTCTCATTTCTCCCATGGCACACCTTAAATGCCACAGCTGAAACTTCCACCTGTGGGGTTAGGTGCTTTGCTCTCCAGATGCTTAAATTTTAGCCCTTTCATTGGGGAGATCTGGGAGACAAGAGACGGATTTTATTCTATGTCTTGATTTTTTTTGTGTGTGTGATAATTTGCTAACTTGAGGACAGCTTTAGAAAGACCAGCCGGGAGGCAAGCTGTAAACTGATCTCTGGCTAAAGTGCCATCCTGATTACTGTGATCCCCATGTGGGTCCTAATCGTAAACTTATGTGCTTGCATCCTAGCCTACTTTCAGATCTGTCCTGCCCGGTACCATAGAACAAAGCACAGAGCAGAGAGCAGATAAGATAAGGTTCTTTGGAGTCAGAGACTCCTTAGGTTCAGGAATGCACATGGTCAGGAGAGAGAGAATCAGAAAGGGAGGGTTGAGAGCTTAGGTAAAAGAATGGGGATCAGGTAATTCTTTTTATTTGCCCCTTTGTTGGCAGAAGTTAGATAATTCCTGTGAAATATCAGGGTTGAAGCAGTCATTATGCAGCCAAATTTCAGAGGAGCAGTGGAACAGCAAGGAGGAAGCCCCATGTCCCATGACTGCAGTGCCAGAGGAAAAAAATAAAAAATTAAATTAACAAACGGGATCCCCAGGCTCCTATTTCAAATGTCCTTGTGAATGAGTAGTCTGTGGACTGGCATAACAGCACAGATAACCCAGTCATCATCATGAGAAGGGCAAGGACTGGGCATACATACTGGAGGACCCCACACATGCCAGGAATCTAGACAGCAGTCAATAATTTGTCAAGAGAGAATGATTTGTGATTATGCAGCCAAGGACCCCCTGGGGGTCTGGTGCGAAGAATATAGCTGGCAGGGGATCAGAAAGGGAAAAATTCACCAATCTGGTTAGTGGGTGTGGTTTGTGGGTCCAGTGGTTGGGCAAATGAAAAAAGCAGAGTGGGCAGTCACAGGTCCAATGAACTGTGGTACAGGTTTCCAGATGCTGAGCCCCAGATCACTGGAAGAGCCCGTTTCATCATAGTACCATTGTAAGAATGATGAGCGGTGCTGGAGAATCAGGACTGGGGAAGGAGCATATGCAGAGAGAGAGAGAGAAAGATGGTGGGGGAAGAGAGAACAGAACAGAGAGGGGGGGGTCTGTGTCTGGCTCTTGAAGGTGGCTTATAGAGCTATGCCACACATGTGCGGATATCGTGACCACACTGTGCATACATAATCACCAGTGCACACTTATGATGTAAGACTCAAGGCCCTTTGCTTAGCTCCTGAACTGCGAATGTGCAGTCATACAGCTGGAATGGGGACAGTATCCTAACATTCATGACTCATGTTGGAACAATCTTTAGATCACCAATTCAGTTTAGCTTTGTTGACTGCAACAAACTTCTTTCTCTTGGGATGGTTCCACTTCCTGTAAGTAGCTCTCCTTGGCAGGTATCCCATGATTCTAGGATCTGTAACATCTTAGAGTCTCCAAGGCTATCCAAAGTTCAACATCACAGCTTCACACAATGGCCTCTCTACTTGACCTCCATTCAAGGACACTCCTGACACATGCCTGGCCTCAGTGGCTTTATTCATAACTCTTTTCTTCTATTCTTAACTCTAAACTCAGAAACACATGGTCAAACTGCCAACTTTTGCTGCTTGCTGAGAGTGGGACATGACCTCCTCACTCAATTATATCTACAACACTTTCCTCTCTTTCACTGAGTATACTTGGCTGTCCAGAAACTTGCTTAGTAGAACAGATCTCAAACTCAGAGATCTGCCAAATGCTAGTATTAAAGGCATGCACCACCACATCCTGCTCTAAGCTTTTCTTTAATTCCTTTTCATAAGTTAGAAATGTAGCTGGGTAGGATCTTCCCCTGAGTTCACCACTCCCTTTATTCCATTTGTAAGCTGTTTTTCTCCTTGAACACAGGATTTAGCATCATTTCACTTCCTGGTACTCCTTTTCTCCTTAAATTTTCCATTTTGTAATTTATCCTGCTCAGTTTGCTCCTTTTCATTATAAATTTTTATTAGAGTTACCACTAATAACCTCATGGCAGAATCTATACTAGGCTGTTTTGAGATTTCTTCTGCTAATGGAATTAATCCAAAACTCTTCACTTTAGCATCAGGCAGTAATCCAAAAACTCTTCATTTTAGCCTTAGGCACACTCTTCAGACAAGGGCAAAAGGCAGCTACTTTCTTCAACAAAATATCACAATAATGATCTCTAGGCAACATACTAAAATTCTTCTCTGAAAACTCTTGTGTTAAGACCCAACAGTTCAAATAAATCTTTGCACTGCTTTCTTCCATGCTCCTACCAGTACAGCCCACTAAGTAGTGCTTAAAGCATTCCACTGCTTTCATAACCCAAAGTACCAAAGTCCAAATTCCTACAAACAAAAAAATGGCCCTTGTACCAACTTCTGTCTTAGTTAGGGTTTCTATTGCTGTGAAGAGACAACATGACCACAGCAACTCTTATAAAGGAAAACATTTAATTGAGGTGGCTCACTTACAGTTTAGAAGTTCAGGCCATTATCATCATGGTGCAGAGCATAGCAGCATGCAGGGAGACATAGTACTGGCTACATTGATCAGAAGGCAGCAGGATATGGACTGTGTTTCTATGAGTAGCTTGAGCAAAGAGTCTTCAAAACCTACCCCCACAGTGACACACTTCCTCCACAAGGCCACACCTACTCCAACAAAGCCATACCTCCTAATAGTGTCACTCTCTTTGGGGTTTCTTTCCAACCACTACACTATACTCCCTGGCCACCAAAGGCTTTAAGCCATATCACAATACAAAAATGCACTCAGTCCAACTTCAGAAGTCTCCATTATGGAATATTCCTTTACACTGTGTGAATATGTGTCACTGTTAGTGGGTTAATAAAGAAGCTCACTGGCCAATAGATGTGGTGGAGGTTAGGCAGGAGTTGCAGAAAAAAAAAGAGAGCATGAAGAGGAGAGTATCAGAATCACAAAGATACATGGAGAGAAAGAGATGAACTTACTGTCCTGAGAAAAGGTCCCAAGCCATGTAGCAGAGCATAGATAAAAATTATTGGTTAATTTAAAATGTAAGAGTTAGCTACTAACAAGCCTGAGCTATTGGCTGAACATTTATAATTAATAAGTCTCAGTCTAGTTATTTGGGAGCAGCTTCTGGAACACAGAGAAATAGTGCCTATACTCCTTTGTCTATAATAGTCTCAAACTTATCTCAGAGTCCAAAGTCTTTTCTGAGACTCAGGGCAATATCTTAAATGTAATCACCTATAAAATAAAAAAAGCATATCACATACTTGCAACATATAATGGCACAGGATATACATTACCATTCAAAAATGCAGGGAAGGGAGCATAGTAAGAAAATACTGGACCAATGCAAGACCAAAAACCAGCTGGGCAAACTCCAAAATCTGCATTTCTATGTCTGATGTTTAAGCACTCTTCAGATCTTCAACTCAGTTCAGCTCTGTTGTTTGCAACACACTTCTTTCTCTTGGCCTATTTCTATTCCATGTTAGCAGTCTCCTTGTCAAGTATCCCATGACTCTGGCATTTCTAACATCTTGGGGTCTCCAAGGCAATCCATGCTTCAAGTTCACAGCTTCATGCAATGGCCTTTCTAGGGCCTCCATTCAGGGACAATCCCTGACACATGCCTGTAGAGAGCTGCGTGCAGCCGTGCCTCAAAGATGGCACTGGCTTCCGCCTTCCACCCTCCCGACGGTGAGTGCTCTCTGTGATAAACAACTCCTTATTTGGCTAAGGCTGAGGATTTGGCTTGCTTCTGCATACCTGGACCTACCCGCAGTACCCATGTGGCAGATTGGGGTTGGCTGCCCAGAAGCTATTTAGGTTGTGGGTTGGCTTTCCCCGGGGTCAGAAGTCAGAAGATTGTTTCAAGGTTCCTGAATAAACTGCTTGGAGAAGAGCCTGGTGTTGCATCTTCCTTGCTTGTCGAGGCAGACTCAACACATGCCTTGCCTCATTAGCTTTCCTAAGTCTCGGGGGCAAAACCATAACCCCTTCCTTTTATCCTTAACTCCAGAATGATGTGGCTGAAGCTGGCAACTTCTGCTGCTTACTCATGCTGGAACATGGCTGCCTTGTTCAATTACATCTTCGCCAGCTTTCTGTATTTCACTGACTAAGATTTGCTGTCCTGAAACTGGATCTCTACATCTGGCTGGCCTCAAACTCAGAGATCTGCCAGCCTCTTCTTTCCCATTGTTGACATTAAAGGTGTGCACCACCATACCCAGCTCTAAGCTTTTCTTTAGTCCCCTTTCACAAGCTGGAAACTTACCTCAATGGGATCTGCCCCAAGTTCACCACTCCCTTTATTCCATTTCTTAATCTATTTGTCTCCTTGAACACACTATTTAGCTCTATTC
This sequence comes from Peromyscus maniculatus bairdii, assembly GCF_049852395.1. Classification (NCBI taxonomy): domain Eukaryota; kingdom Metazoa; phylum Chordata; class Mammalia; order Rodentia; family Cricetidae; genus Peromyscus; species Peromyscus maniculatus. Next base: position 87,013,070 of record NC_134857.1, on the reverse strand, counting down.
CACTTCTTGGCACCCCTTTTCTCAATTTTGTATTTTTATTTGCTCAGATTGCTACTTTTCGTTATTAATCTTCATTACAGTTACCACTAATAACCACAGGGCAGTGTCTATACTAGGCTGCTTTGAGATTTCCTCTGCCAACACAATTTCTGTTTTTTGATGGCTTCCTTAACCTCTTAAGCTTGGCTTTCTTGAAACTCAATCTGTATAATAGGTTTTCTGTAACATGATAATAGGTTTCTCTGACAATGCAGGAAGCCATATAAAGCCAAATTGAAAAGGTGAAAGAACAGGTTTATTTGAGCAAAGAAACTCCCAGTGAGTCCTCTAGCCCCAGAGATTAGGGGCTGAAGAAGTCACATGATTGAATTAAAGCATGGAACTTACATACCTTATAGGCAAGGGGTGATGACATGTCCTCCACAAGCTGGGTTTGAGCCCAAGCATGGTCAAAAGCTGACTACTTTAGGAGGGGTCTTGAGCTACTGGCAACTTCAGTGGAGGAGCTTCCACGGCCACCAAGAATACAGGACTGTGCTTTTTAGCACCTTTTTTGTTGTTGTAGATTCTCTGAGAGGGTGAGGATTTGAGAGAGAGAGAGAGAGAGAGAGAGAGAGAGAGAGAGAGAGAGAGAGAGAGAGGAATGGAGCTTTCCAGATGAAGCAGGAATGAGCTGGGGGTTCCAGCTAAACATCCTGACATTTTGGGGCATATGGGCACCAGTTCCAATCTGGCTACTTTCTGCTGCATGGGACAATGTGGGAAAGCAGAGTAAGGAGTTAACGGACTTATGCTCAGTGGGGGTATAGGTGAAGAAGCATTCAGTTAACCACTACCTGGAGACCTCAGAAATCCATTCCTGGAGGAAGCAGAGAAGGCAAATCGCTGTGAGAAAAAAAAATCGATTATTACCACTGGCCCTATGAATGGGGCTAGCCATGGGCAGAATGAAGATTGGAAGTAAGAATGGAATGGACATGTGCCCATTCCATTGAAAGACAAAGGTGAATGAGAAAGACACAAGAGCAGATAGGCCTGACCATGATGCCCCCTCATTGGGGACATTCTGGAAAACCAGATGGAGGAGGGCCCCAGTTGCTGGACAGACCATTCATCCTGAGTACATGTCTGCTTGAGCTAGGAGAGGTGGTATCTGACCTGATGTCTCAGGAGCTTGGCAGATGAAGGGGTGGTGAGGATTGCAGTGCAGGGTCCTGTCCACCAGGGCTCTAGAGATTTAGGAGATAACTGATTGAGGAATATCCCGGGCCCTGAAGATAGTGGGGCAGGCTCAGAAGCAGTTGGGGCCATTGGCATGGGGCAGAGAGATAGCTGTCAGCATGTGTATGGAGAAGGTATCATATGAGGGAGAGGTAAGATAGGTACCTGGCCAGTGGAGTGGTCTGGGCCAGGAGGTGGTGTTTGAGGAGGAACAGCCTTCTGTAAAGGAACTCAAAAAAGCTTAGGCCTGTAGGAGAGTATGGGATGGCCTAGAGGTGGGTAAGAGTAATGGGGAGGAGGGAGTATGGTCTGTACTCACTCATAGAGGATACTAGATGTGGAACAAGGATGACTGGACTGCTACTCATATCACCAGTGAGGCTACCTGGAAAACAGGACCCCAAGAAAGACACGGAGAAATGGATGAGATCTACATGATCAGCCTGGACATGAGTGGGAGCAATGAAGGGCAAGGGTTGAGGGAAAGAGAGCGGGAGATCCTAGCTGGATCAAGAAAAGAGAGGGAGAACAAGGAATAGGAGACCATGGTAAATGAAGACCACATGAGAAAAGGAAGAAACAAAGAGCTAAAGAGGCCCACAGAAATCCACAAAGATACCCCCACAAAAGACTGCTGGCAATGGTCAAGAGACAGCCGGGACTGACCTACTCTGGTGATGGGATGGCCAAACACCCTAATAGTTGTGCCACAAACCCCATCCAAGGACTGAGGATTCTGGATGCAGACATCCATGTCTAGGCCCCTTGTGGAGTACTGGGAGTCTAATTAGTGAGAAAGAGGAGGGTTTATATGAGCGAGAATTGTTGAAACCAAGGTTGGATAAATTTTAATTGAACTGGGACTATTAGAAGACCAATAGTGTTAAATCTTTAGAGAAAAGCAGAAACAAACATTTCGGAAGACATAAATTTTTTAGATAATATATACCCATACGCCGTTTCACTCTCTTTCCTGGGATAGATGATTTGTCCCTTTTCTTCAGTTGTCTCATTTGTCCAGTGTTCTTCAGATTCCTTAACCTTCATTCTCCTAAAAGACAAAAACAAAAACCTTTCCCCAAGACTAATTTTGGGGATGTTTCTTTTTGGCAAGTTATTATCTGATTAAATGAAAAGGCATGTGTTACTGGTACAAGTTAGTTTAAATTGGATGTTCATGCTGGTTGATGAACTATCACTTCCTCTAATTAAGAGGTCTCTCTTGTTCAAATCGAACCTTTATAAATTTTGACGGTACCCACAGCTTATCTTCTCCTGTAGAAACAAAAGCAAAACCTTGTCCCCAACATAATACATACCCTGGTTTCCATTCTGAAGTCAGCACATCCTTAAAGTATATAGGCTGATTTAATTCTGTAGTTTTTTCTATTATCCAATGTCTCTCTGCAGCTGTTGTTCCTTTCTCATTGGCATTGAGAAAATTCAAAGTTAATAGAGCATTATGCAGTCTATTTCTGGGAGTTTTTGTTACCCCTTTCTGTTTATTTAGCATGTCCTTTAGAGTTCTATTTAATCTTTCTATAACTGCTTGACCTATAGGATTATGTGGTATACATGTAATATGCTTTATATTATAATAAGCAAAAAACTGTTTCATTTTAACAGAGACATATGATGGAGCATTGTCAGTTTTGATTTGTGCAGGTATACCCATGATGGCCATAACTTCCAGCAAATGTGTGATTACAGAATCAGCTTTTTTAGAACTCAAAGCAGTTGCCCATTGAAATCCTGAATAAGTATCGATGGTGTGGTGTACATATTTCAATTTTCCAAATTGTGCAAAGTGAAACATGTCCATCTGCCAGATTTCATTCCTCTGAGTACCCTTTGGGTTACAAACTGCTGGTAACGGTGTTTGATTGTAGAAGGAACAAGTAGGACATTTCTTTTCTATTTCTTTGGCTTGTTGCCAGGTTATGGAAAAATCCTTTTTTAAATCTTTAATATTAACATGCTGTTTTTTATGAAATTCTGAGGCCTCCAGCATATTTCCTATAAATAATTTATCAATCTCATCATTGCCTTGTGCTAGAGGGCCTGGCAGACCAGTATGGGATAAGATGTGAGTTATATATAAAGGATGACTCCTTTTCCTGATTGTATCTTGTAACTGAATAAATAATAAAGTTAATTCTGAAGCATCAGGGATAAATTCTGCAGTCTCAATATGTAATACTACTCTTTCAGCATACTGAGAGTCAGTTACTATGTTGAGAGGTTCTGAAAAATCCATTAATACCAAGAGAATAGCATACAATTCTGATTTTTGAACTGAATTATACGGACTTTGAACCACTTTACTTAAATTTTCTGATTTGTAACCTGCCTTTCCTTGTTTGTTGGCATCTGTATAAAGTGTACGAACTCCAGATATGGGTTTTTCCCATACAATTCCAGGCGAGATTCAATCGTCTCTCTTTATAAGATCAATTCTATTGCTTTTGGGATATTTGCTGTTAATTTCTCCCAAGAAATTAGTGCAAGCTCTTTGCCAAGGTTTACTTTCTGTCCATAATTTTTCAATATCCTCCTTAGTTAAAGGTATGACAATTTCTGTTGGGTCTATTCCTGCTAATTGACGAAGTCTCAGTTTTCCTTTCCAAATCAAGTCAGAGATTTTTCTCCATAAGTTTTAATTTTTTATTTGGTTTATTTGGTAAAAATATCCATTCTATATAATATCTTCCCTCTGTATTAATATTTCAGTAGGAGAATGCCTAGAAGGTAATAACCAATATGCAATCCAGCTTTGGATCCATATGATCCATGTGCCCTTCATGTACTTTCTTTTCTACCAAGGCCAATTCTTTCTCAGCTTCAGGTGATAATTCTCTTGGACTATTTAAGTCCTTGTCACCTTCTAAGGTTTTGAACAAATTAGTCAGTTCATCATTTTTTACCCCAACAATAGTTCATAGATGAAAAATATCTCCAAATAATTGTTGAAAGTCATTAAAAGCCTGTAATCTATCTCTCCTAATTTGCCCCTTTTGGGGTCTAATTTTTTGTAGCTCTATTTTATATCCTAAATAATTAATAGAATCTCCTCTTTGTATCTTTTCAGGAGCAATTTGTAATCCCTAGCAAGGCAAAATTTTCTTTACTTCTTCAAACATTCTGCATTTGAGTCAGCTAGTAAAATATCATCTATATAATGATAAATTATAGATTTAGGAATTTTTTTACCTATCACTTCCAATGGCTGTTGTACAAAATATTGGCACAGAGTTGGGCTATTCAACATTCCCTGTAGGAGGACCCTCCATTGAAATCTTTTAACTGGTTGAGAATTATTATAAGTAGGCACTGTGAAAGCAAATCTTTCTCTGTCTTTTTCTTGTAAAGGTATTGAAAAGAAACAGTCTTTTTAAATCAAAAACTATGAGAGGCCATCCTTTTGGTAACAGAGTAGGCAAAGGAATTCCAGATTGTAGAGAGCCCATTGGCTGAATTACTTTGTAATTAATTGCTGACTTAATTTCTCTGAGGTTTGTTACCATTCTCCATTTACCAGATTTCTTTTTAATAACAAATACAGGAGAATTCCAAGGGCTGGTTGATTCTTCAATATGATGAGCATTTAACTGTTCTTCTACCAGCTCTTCTAAAGCCTGGAGTTTCTCTGTTGGTAAAGGCCATTGCTGGACCCATACAGGCTTGTCTGTTAATCATTTTAAAGGTAGAGCTGTTGGTGTCTTTGGAAGATCATCAGTTATTGTGCCCTGTTCTTGTATAATATGGATGGCTGGTGACCACTCATTAGAACAATATCTTCTAATATTTCTCTCAGTAACGTGCTAGTTTATTATTTGTTTCTGAGATTGGAGGGATGTTAATCTGAGTATTCCATTGTTGCAATAAGTCTCGACCCCACAGGTTCATAGCTATGTTAGCCACATATGGTTTAATTTTCCTCTCTGTCCTTCTGGACCTATACATTCCAGCCATCTTGCACTCTGTTTCACCTGAGATAATGTCCCAATTCCTAACAGTTGAACGTTTACCTCCTGAAGAGGCCAAGTTGGATGCCAAAATTCTGGTGCAATTATGGTAACATCCGCACCTGTGTCTACCAGACCAGACAACAAAACACCATTTATTTTTATCGTTAATTTTGGTCTTTGTTCATTAATAGAAGATTGCCAAAAATTTTTCTTTATGTTTTCTCCTGAATTTTCTGTTCTCTCTGTTTCATCATCCTGACCAGCATGATTTATTCCAATAGGAATTTGGTTATTTAATCGCTCTGAGCAGCGGTTTCCTCTACGGCTGCAGGAAAGGATTGAACTAGATTTGCTATGGGGGCCTGCATGAGGCCCCTCTGGGAGTTTCCCAAAAACTGAGGCAAAAGATTACTATGTTTGTCCTTTGTTGATCCACATTCGTTGGTGCAGTGTTTTCCCTTACCACACCTTCTGCATACTCCAGAAGGAAGGGGCATTCTGTTGCCATTGTTCCTTGAAGAAACATTGTTTCTAGGAATGACCTGTTTACAGTCTCTTTTCAAATGTCCTTGTTTTCCACATCCAAAACATCTAACTCTCCTCAAACCTTTTGAAATTGCTTCTCCTACCCACATATCATCATGCTCATGTGCCTCAACATTAACTGTATCTCTAATCCAAACTTCCAAAGGTGCAGATCTTGCCTTTAATGACCTGCTTATTCTTTTGCATGCTGCATTTGCATTCTCAAAGGCCAAAGATTCAATTATTATCTTACTAGCTTCTGAACCTGAAACCATTCTCTTTACTGCTCAAGACAGTCTTTGTAAAAAAAAAAAAAATCTGTAGAAGATTCTTTTGCGCCTTGCATAACCTTTGTAAATGACTCAGATATTTTTCCTGGTTCCTCAACTCTGTCCCATGCATTCAAGGCTGCTGTTCGACATAAAATTAGGGTTTAGACATCATATAAACATTTTGTTTGTACTGAAGCATATGGCCTTCTCCAATAAGCCGATCCTGGCAAACTTGTATTCCTTTATCCCTCCATTGTTTTTCTATGTTTTTAGCTTCATCCTTGAACCAAGTTAGAAATTGCAACCTCTGGCTTGGTTCAAGAACAGCTTGTGCCAGCTCCCACCAGTCCTGTGGTACAATCCTATTATATGTTGACCAAGAGTTTAACATTTGCTTTACATATGGGGAATGCATGCCATAAGATACTATTGCCTCCTTAAACCTTTTTAAATCCAACATTTCAATTGGAGCCCAAATATTTTGTGTAGTCATTTGATCAGGCAACTGCTGTACGGTTACAGGATAAATTAAGGGTGACTGTGTGAAAACAGGCTTTCTTTCTGTAACCTTATGATCCAAACTTGAAACAACTTCACTGTTAATTTCTTCTGTCTGAATTTTTACAGGTTTAACAAGTTTTTCTAAAGCTGTCATCCTGGCACTTAAATTGACTATCTTTTTAAAGTGTAAAATGAGGATAAGCATAGTAATAAACTGCATAATTCCAACAATACTAATCTTCTCATATAGTTGTTCCATTGTCAGCCTGCCTAAAATGTCAAACAAAATCCAATTTTCTTCCAATGTACACATAAAACCCATTTTTTAATGTGAAAAAATTTCTCTTTTAAATAGATTCCTTTAAAATATCTGATATGTTATGACTTACCAAATCTGCATAGAACAGTAGAAATCTGAGGAAATTTCAAAACAGCCACCTAGTGTCCTAGGTGTGGAGAGAAAGAAAGAGAGAGAGAGAGAGAGAGAGAGAGAGAGAGAGAGAGAGAAAGTATAGCCAGCTAAAGCTTAAATCCAGCCATGTGTTCCCTCTTGAGCCGAGTCAAGGCTTGGCTCTGGCTTCTTTAAGCTCTGACCACGTGCATTGGCTTTACAAGTAGGGGCCCTGTTCGGCAGGGCAGGCCTGAGTTGTTTGTAGCACCGACTTTAAGCAAGCAGCTCATGATTAGTCCGGCCTGAGGCCAAGCAGACCTGGGCTGGGGCTAGGGAGCTAGCTGCTCAGACTAGGGAGCCAGCCCCAAACAGTTTTTAATGGATTCTTGTCACGTTTGGTGCCAGATGTAGATGTAACCAACCATCTTATTAAAATAAGAAGCACAGAACCAATGTAAAAGAGAAAGCCGAGAGGTCAGAACTCAGAGCTAAAATCTTACCTTCTGCAGTGCTCCTACCTCCCCAAAAGAGAGCTACTTCCTGTGTGTCTGTCTTTAAATAGTCTTTCTGTTCTGCCTTCTCATTGGTTGTAAACCCAAACACATGACTACCTCATCACTGCCTGTAAGTACCGCCCTCCAGGTCTTAACTGTGTATGTCTCCAATGTTGGCTGTATCCCTGAACACACAGAGATCTACCTAGCTCTTCTACCAAGTGCTGGGATTAAAGGCATGTGCCACCACCACCATGCTCTTGCTATGGCTCTAATAGCTCTGACCCCCGGGCAACTTTATTTATTAACATACAATGAAAATCACATTTCAGTACAAATAAAATACCACAAGAGGGTTGCAGGGTATAAGGTAGGGCTGGAGGCCAAAGTAATTTGGAAATTTTCTAGAAACAATAAATGAAAAACCAGGACCCATGAGGGCCCAAAGAGGGATGACTCAAAAGGTCTGAGAGGTGGTAGGTGGAGTATACAGTAATTAGCTAAAACAGGGTGATCTTGAGGGCCTCCTGCATAAGTTTGGCTGTTGCTGCTAGGGATCTCAAACATGGCTGCCATTCATGTATGGTGGGGTCTAGTTGTTTGGACAGAAAACCAATTTGAAGGCGCAAATGATTGGGCTAGAACCCCAGTGGCCATTCCCACCTTTTCATCTGTAAAGAGGTGGTAGGGTCAGGTGGCGTGTGGGAGAGCTAGGGTGGGGGTTTTTAGGAGGGCATCCTGCAGTGAAAAGTGGTGGCAAGTGGTGTCCAGGTGTGTGAGGGGCCCTGTGGGGGTTTGTTTCTCTGATTGCCTGGTACAGGGCCTTGGCCATGATGGCAAGGTTAGGAATCCAGTGATAGAAGAATCCCAGCAGGCTCCAAAATGAGAGAATCTTGTCAGCTGTGGTTGTGGGCTTTAACTCCTGCAGAGCTCAGACTCAACCAGAGGTGAGGGCCTTAAACCCAGGGCTGAATTGCATGCCCAAATAACAATGGGAGAGCACAGCTGAGCCTTAGGTGGAGAAACACAATATCCCAGGGGCCAAGGTAGTTTAGGAGCAAAGAGGTGGCCATTGGGACAGAGACAGGGAGAGACTACAAAATAGGATGTTATCTGTATACTAGAGAAGCGTGATAGGACTGGGGTCAAAGGTGGAAAGATCCCTGGCCAAGGCTTGGTCAAAGAAATGGGGCCATCTCAAGTACTCTGAGGAAGAACAGTCCATGTGAGCTGTCTGGTGGAACATGTCTTAGGGTCCTCCTAGGTGAAGGCAAAGAGAAAATATGCATCAGAGTGTAGAGGGACAGAAAAAAAGGAGGGTATCTTTTAGATCCAGGACAGTAAAGTGGAAAGTTGTAAGTGGAATATTAAAGAGAAGGGTGTAAGGATTGGTAACCACTGGGTGGGTCAGAATAACTGCCTCGTTAATGAGACAGTGGTCCTGAACTAAGCCGTAAGCACTGGAGGGCTTATGTACAGGGAGAATGGGAGTGTGGAAAGGCAAGTCCATAGGCGTTAACAGTCCCTGAGATAGGAGATGGGTAATAATGAGTTTGAGGACTTGGTGATGGATTTCAGAAATAGGAAACTGGAGTCTGGAAGAAGGAGGAGGGGCCCTTACGGTGGACTAGAACTGGTTGGTGGTGAATAGCAACCACCAGGGTGGAGATATCCCATACTTGGGGGGTCACCTGGATCTGGGAGGGAAGAGACAGGGCAGTCTAGAGTAGGGACCTGTAGGGCAATTAAGGGAAGAAGAATATGGGAGTCAGAGAGAATGTGGGGGCCAAGGAGAGGGTGGTCCCAAAGCATCTGAGGATATCACGGCTAAGTAAAGGTATCAGACAAATGGGTATGACTAGAAAAGGGTGTGAGAAAAATCATCTTGCAAGAATGCAGGGAAGTATCAGGGTCTTAGGTGGAAAACAAAGAGTCCCATTTACCCCATGACGGAAATTGCCAAGGGAACTGTGGGACCCAAGTGAGAGGTCAAGAAAGAAAATGTAGCCCCCATGTCCATGTGGAAGGTGATGGACTTACCTGCTACCTGGAGAATTACCCTAGGCTTGGTTATGGGAGTCTTTGAGTCTGGATGCCATCAGTTATTCACCAGGCTGAGGAGCGTGAAGGCTGGAAGAGTTTCAGACACCTGTGCTGGTGGTACTGGACCTCCATGCCATGGCATAGAAGATGAGCCCACATGAAGGCATTCCAACTTCCAGTGTCCAGGCTGATGGCAGAAAGGGCATAGCTGTCTTAGCAGCCAAGGGTTGGGGCAGCATCAGGACCAATGGCCTTACTGGCCACATTTGAAACAGGCTGCTGGTGGAGTTGACTTTGGCTGGTCTCCAGTGGTATGGAGCCTCGTAGATTTACCTTGCTCCCTTTGTGTGTATGCTGATGGCCTCAGGGCAGCTGCTAAGGTATGAGATTGGAGCATAACCTTCTGCTGCTGCAGTGGAGCCTGTCAGGAAGACTCAGCTGCCTCTCCCTGGGTGTTAAAAACCTTAAAGGCTGTTTCACCAATTCCTGTAAGGGGCTTTGGGGACCATCCTCAACCTTTTCAAAATTCTTTCTAATATCTGGTAATGAATGAAATGGGTAGCCAGGACCATGGCTCCTGCTGGGGAGGCTGGATCAAAGCAGGTATATTGAATGGTCTCTTGTAATAGATTTATAAAAAGGGCTGGATTTTCATCAGCTCACTGTGTAATCTCTCGGAGCTTGTCAAAATTAACAGCTTTGTTTGAGACCATCTCCATACCCTGAAGGAGGCAGTGGACCATGAGGTTATCTCTTCTCTGGCAGCCATTTTGACCTGGATGGTAGTCCCAGTTGGGTTCCATAGCCAGCACTGCCATGTCATCCAGAGGGACCATATTGTCCATTAGGTGGGTCTGGTCTGCATACTGTCTAGCTGCTACCTGAACCTGACCTTGCCCCTTGGGAGTGAGAGTGGAGGCCTGGATGACATAAAGGCCACCATGCTAGGTCAGGTCATAGCCTTGGGAAAGATAACACAATTCAATGATATAGACAGAAGGATTAGCAGAAAAGTAGCCCAACCACTTTTCAATCTGTGAGAGGTGAAAGGGATGTGGACTTGAACAATTTCCTCAGTTTTGGCCACCTCTTGAAGAGGGCAGAGGAGGTCAGGGGTCTGCTGAGACTGTGCCACGGACTGGCCCACTGGGAGTATCACAACAGTAGGAGAATCAGGGCTTGGGTAGTCAGGAAGGCAAGGATTCGGCGACTGACAGACAGACAACACACTTAGAAGTGGTTTGAATCTGCTGCAATTTTACTTCTGCAAATCAGTAATTTATATACAGAAAAGAAAACTATCAAGTCATACAGGGAACAACAAGAGCTTGGCAATAATTCAATTACATCATCTTTAAAAAAAATCAAGCACACAGTTATTAATCGGTGCTAGACATATCCCTTCACTCACAAGAACTTTATGACCCAAAGAGCAGTCTGTGTTTTTTAAACTTAGTACAGTTCCAAGACTTGTGAAGGCTTCTTTGCGGTTGTGGCTGTGTCCTTCATCTTTATCTCAGCCACTCGCTAATTTATTATTCATTTTTACTTTTCTGGTTCTCATGACCCATTTAGCCAATTTGGATGTTGCAGATCCTCCCTAAGTCTTTCTTTAGTTCTTTTATCACATATCTGTTTTAATATAAAACCTTTTTACCTGCTGAAATATGGACTCTTATACTTTTACTTCTATAAGGGGAAGGAGTTCTGCTGTAGTCCTTAAGTTTTCCATGCTGAACTTCCTCAACAGAGGGGCCCACCATCTGCCTCCTATGAGATAACGTTTTTTTTTTGCCATAAATCACTTTAGTTGGGATTCCTAGTGAATGAGTGTTCATTCCCTAGAAGTGCCTGAACTATTATACTTTCTATTATCTAGTGGCTTGAGGTCTTTAAGGAATAGCTCATTCTGCTACATCTAAATAAGGTCCATGTCCAGCTTCCCTTTTCCTCCATAGTTCACAACCCAAGCATCCAATAATTTTGTTTTATAGATTAATTAGAACATTATCAGAAAAGCAGTTATACAGAACCCATAGCCCAGAGAGCTCATGATCTGTGAAGCATGTCTCCTTCAAGAAGGAGGCATAATACAGGCACTCTCCAGGGACCTCCACAGAGTCCCGTGGGACATGTATCTCCCAAACACTATTATTGACATAATTGTTCATGTCACATGGATGACACTGGAGTTGGTGTGGCAAGACTGAGTATGAGAAGCCATCAAGGAGGATTCAATGGAATTAGGTCAGTGTGTAGATGGGGACTAGTGGGCAGGATGTGGCATTGTTGAATGGGGAGGGGATAGGGAAGAAGGAGGGGCAGTAGGAGGGAGAGGGAGAGAGGGAGGTGGGTAAGGAGAAGGAGGTTGGCACTCAGCCTTTGTCCCAGAGGGGAAGAAGGGGGAAGGGTTGGTTAAAGGGAAGAAGGTTAGCCACTAAGTAGAGCATGTGGCAGTGTAGGAGGGGTAGGGGTAGGCATGGTTTGGGGAAGGGGCAGGGATGCCAGTGACTCAGGCAGCTCAGTTGGGATGGAGGGCTCAGGGTCCAAGTCCCCAGATAAATTGGAGTCTGGAGGCACCACAACCCTAGCCAACAAACCTGGACCATTTAGCACTGCCTATAGAGGGAGGGGCAGGAATACAGAACCCCAAAACCCTGGATGTAAGGAAGATCAGAACACTTGTCTGTATGTGGCAGAAAGTCTCAAGATCACAGAGGACGTTAAAGTCAAGAGTTCCCTGTGGTGGCCATCTTGACTGATTATCAAGTGTGTATTGAGGCCAGGCCATAGAACAAAAGAAAACCAGGCATTTTGGACATATGATATCAGAAAGCCCCAATTTGGATAAACTTTACAGCAGACACCATAGAGGTAACTGAGGATTGTGTTTAGACCTGGTGTTGTCCACTTCCAAGCCTATGCTGGAGACTGAAGACTAGGGCAAGGTGTCCCCTGTGATAGCCTGGGTTCAAGCAGTGACGGTGGGGGTAGCCTTTTGGAAGGACATCTCCTAAACACAAAGGTCCTCCAGAACAGACTGTCTTTTCTATGGGAATGGATTTGGCTTGCACTGATGTGGCTGTGGCTTGGGAGGGGATCTTCTGGATCTTTGACCCAGAAGAAATCTTGACCCAGAAGAGTTATCTGGTACCTCTGTAGGTAATGGTTTAGAAATGGGTGAGTTCAACTGAAAGCTCTAGAACAAGAAGAAGCAAAGTCTCCCAGGAAGAATAGATGCCAGGAAATTATCAAAGGGAGCAGTGAAATCAATAAAATAGAAACTAAGAGAACAATACAAACAATTAATGAAACAAGAATTGGTTCTTTGAGAAAATCAACAAGATAGAAAAGCCCTTATCCAAACTAACCAAGAGACAGCAAGAGAGAATCCAAATCAACAAAATCAGAAATGAAAAGGGGGACATAACAACAGACATTGAAGAAATCCAGAGAATTATCAGGTCATACTTCAAAAACCTCTACTCCACAAAACTGGAAAACCTAAAAGAAATGGACAATTTTCTGGATAGGTACCACATACCTAAGTTAAATCAAGACCAGATAAACTATTCAAATAGTCCAAAAACCCCTAAGGAAATTGAAACAGTCATTAAAAGTCTCCCAACCAAAAAAAGCCCAGGGCCAGATGGTTTCAGTGCAGAATTCTACCAGATCTTCAAAGAAGAGTTAATACCAATACTCTCTAAATTGTTCCACATAATAGAAACAGATGGAACATTACCAAACTCCTTCTATGAGGCTACAATTACCCTGATTCCTAAACCAAACAAGCATACAACAAAGAAAGAGAACTACAGACCGATCTCCCTCATGAACATTGATGCAAAAATACTCAATAAAACACTGGCAAACAGACTCCAAGAAGACATCAGAACAATTATCCACCATGATCAAGTAGGCTTCATCCCAGGGATCCAAGGGTGGTTCAATATATGAAAGTCCATCAATGTAATACACCATATAAAAAAACTCAAGGAAAAAAAACCACATGATCATCTCACTAGATGCAGAAAAGGCATTTGACAAAATCCAACAGCCCTTCATGATAAAAGTCTTGGAGCGATCAGGAATACAGGGAACATACCTAAACATAATAAAGGTGATTTACAGCAAGCCAACAACCAATATCAAATTAAATGGAGAGAAACTGAAAGCAATTCCACTAAAATCAGGAACGAGGCAAGGCTGTCCACTCTCCCCATACTTATTCAATATAGTACTTGAAGTTCTAGCCAGAGAAATAAGACAACATAAGGAGATTAAGGGGATACAAATTGGAAAGGAAGAAGTCAAGCTTTCCCTATTTGCAGATGACATGATAGTATACTTGAGTGACCCCAAAGATTTCACCCAGGAATTGGTAAAGCTTATAAACACCTTCAGCAACATAGCAGGATACAAGATCAACTCAAAAAAATCAGTAGCCCTCCTATATACAATGGACAAAGAAGCTGAGAAGGAAATCAGAGATACATCACCCTTTACAATAGCCACAAATGATATAAAATACCTTGGGGTAACACTAACTAAGCAAGTGAAAGACCTATATGATAAAAACTTTAAGTCCCTGAAAAAAGATATTGAAGAAGATGTCAGAAAATGGAAAGATCTCCCATGCTCATGGATAGGCAGGACCAACATAGTAAAAATGGCAATTTTACCAAAAGCAATCTACAGATTCAATGCAATCCCCATAAAAATACCAACACAATTCTTCACAGACCTGGAAAGAATAATACTCAACTTCATATGGAAAAACAAAAAACCCAGGATAGCCAAAAGAATCCTGTACAATAAAACAACCTCTGGAGGCATCACAATCCCTGACTTCAAGCTCTACTATAGAGCTACAGTAATAAAAACAGCTTGGTATTGGCATAAAAACTGACATGTGGACCAATGGAATCAAATAGAAGACCCTGACATTAACCCACACACCTATGAACATATAATTTTTGACAAAGAAGCCAAAAGTGTACAATGGAAAAAAGAAAGCATCTTCAACAAATGGTGTTGGCATAGCTGGATATCAATGTTTAGAAGGCTGCAAATAGATCCACATCTGTCACTGTGCACAAAACTTAAGTCCAAGTGGATCAAGGACGTCAACATAAATCCAGCTACTCTGAACCTGCTAGAAGAGAAAGTAGGAAGTAGTCTTGAATGCATTGGCATAGGAGATGACTTCCTAAATATAACACCAGTAGCACTGACACTGAGAGAAACAATCAATCAATGGGACCTCTTGAAACTGAGAAGCTTTTGTAGAGCAAAGGATATGGTCAACAAGGCAAAGCAACAGCCTACAGAATGGGAAAAGATCTTCACCAACCCCACATCAGACAGAGGACTAATATCAAGTATATATAAGGAACTCAAGAAATTAGACATCAAAACGACCAACAGTCCAATTAAGAAATGGCCTATAGAACTAAACAGAGAATTCTCAACAGAGGAAACTCAAATGGCTGAAAGACATTTAAGGAATTGCTCAACATCCCTAATCATCAGGGAAATGCAAATCAAAACAACTCTGAGATACCACCTTACGCCTGTCAGAATGGCTAAGATCAAAAACACTGAAGACACTTTATGCTGGAGAGGATGTGGAACTAGGGGAACTCTCCTCCACTGCTGGTGGGAATGCAAGCTTGTACAACCTCTTTGGAAATCAATATGGTGCTTTCTTAGAAAATTAGGAATCAATCTCCCCCAAGATCCAGCTATACCACTCTTGGGCATATACCCAAGAAATGCTCAATCATACCACAAGAACACTTGCTCAGCTATGTTCATATCAGCATTGTTTGTAATAGCCAAAACCTGGAAACAACCTAGATGCCCTTCAACTGAAGAATGGATAAATAAATTGTGGCACATATACACAATGGAATACTACTCAGTAGAGAAAAACAATGACATCATGAGGTTTGCAGGCAAATGGATGGATCTAGAAAAAATCATCCTGAGTGAGGTAACCCACACTCAGAAAGACAAATATGGTATGTACTCACTCATAGGAGGATACTAGATGTGGAACAAGGATGACTGGACTGATACTCACATCACCAGGGAGGCTACCTGGAAAACAGGACCCCAAGAATGACAGGAGGATTGCCCAATGATGGCGAAATGGCTGAGATCTACATGAACAACCTGGACATTAGTGGGAACAATGAAGGGCGAGTGTCAAGGGAAAGAGAGCGGGAGATCCTAGCTGGATCAAGAACAGAGAGGGAGAACAAGGAATAGGAGACCATGATAAATGAAGACCACATGAGAAAAGGAAGAAACAAAGTGTTAAAGAGGCCCACAGAAATCCACAAAGATATCCCCACAAAAGACTGCTGGCAATGGTGGAGAGACAGCCGGGACTGACCTACTCTGGTGATGTGATGGCCAAACACCTTAATAGTTGTGCCATAAACCCCATCCAAGGACTGAGGAATCTGGATGCAGACATCCACAGCTAGGCCCCGGGTGGAGTGCTGGGAGTCTAATTAGCAAGAAAGAGGAGGGTTTATATGAGCAAGAATTGATGAAACCAAGGTTGGATAAAGCACAGGGACAAATAGCCAAACGAATGGAAACACATGAACTATGAACCAAAGGCTGAGGGTCCCCCAACTGGATCAGGCCCTCTGAATAGGTGAGACAGTTGATTGGCTTGATCTGTTTGGGAGGCATCTAGGCAGTGGCCCTGGGCTCATAGCATGTCTTAGCTGTTTGAAACCTGGGGCTTATGCAGGGACACTTGGCTCAGTCTGGAAGGAGGGGACTGGACCTGCCTGGACTGAGTCTATCAGGTCGATCTCAGTCCTCGGGGGAGGCTTTGCCTTCCAGGGGGTGGGAATGGGGACTTTGCTGGGGGAAAGGGGAGGGGGCAGGAAGGGGGAGAACAAGGGAATCTGTGGCTGTTATGTAGAACTGAATGGTCTTATAAAATTTAAAGAAAAGAAAAGA
Organism: Peromyscus maniculatus bairdii; assembly: GCF_049852395.1. Classification (NCBI taxonomy): domain Eukaryota; kingdom Metazoa; phylum Chordata; class Mammalia; order Rodentia; family Cricetidae; genus Peromyscus; species Peromyscus maniculatus. Next base: position 86,996,668 of record NC_134857.1, on the reverse strand, counting down.
AATGGGTGACTTACTCCAAGTGAAAAGTCAATTATGTCTGGCAGAGAGGAAGAAAAAGGGAGAGGAGTGACCCTTTACATGGTTGGGGGACCTGGTCCACCCACCCATCAGAAAGGCTCAACCTCTTATGTTTTTGGCCCCAAGATAATTGGTTTTCTGTAGCCTGATAATAGGTTTCTCTGATGATGCAGGAAGCCAGATCAAGCTGAATTGAAAAAGTAAAAGAACAGGTTTATTTGAGCAAAGAAACTCCCAGTTAGTTCTCTAGCCCCAGAGATCAGAGGCTGGAGAAGTCACATGATCAAACTAAAGCAGGGAGCTTGTATGCCCAGTAGGCAAGGGGTGATGACATGTTCTCTACAAGCCGGGTTTGTCCCCAAGAATGGTCAGAAGCTGACTGCTTCAGGCATGCTCTTGGGCTACTGGCAACTTTAGGGGAGGAACTTCTACAGCCACCAAGAATGTGGAACTTGACTTTTTGGCACTTTTTTTTTGTTGTTGGAGATTCTCTGGGAGGGTGGGGTTTGGAGAGTGAGAAATGAGACTTTCCAAGTCAAGCAGGAGTGAGCTGGAGGTTCCAGCCAAACATTGTAGACCAGGCTGACCTCAAACTCAGAGATCCATCTGCCTATGCCTCTGAAATGTTGGGATAAAAAGGCATCCACCACAACACACAGATATAAGCTCTTTTTTAATTCCTTCACATGTTGGAAACCTAGCCCTGAGGTCAACATTCCCTTTATTCCATTCAACATCAGGATTTTCTTTAATCTGTTTATTGTCTTGAACACAGGACTCAGCTCCACTGTACTTTTTAAAGCATAATCCTAATTAGTCTTATTCATAAAAACCAGGAATTAGATATTGGGGTAAAAACTAAAAGATCAGAGAAGCAAATGAGTAGCCACAGTCACTTCTTACCTCTACAAATCCTCAGACCAAAAGGCAGGGGCCTGAGATCCTGTCTCCACCTGCCTTATATCCCTGTCTCCACCTCCATATTGTACTGGGATTAAAGACATGAGCCTCCCAAGTGCTGGGATTAAAAGCATGAGCCACCACCACCTGACTCTATGGTTAACTGGTGGCTAGCTCTGCCCTCTGATCTCCAGGTAAGCTTTGTCATAAACATAAAATATCATACAATTTCCCTCTTTTTGTCTCAATAAAAAGCAAAGATTTTAACTAACATAGAAAAACTATATACAGTAAGTACAATAACTATATATAAATGTAAGTAGGCAATAATTACATTAGCAATATATAGTCCATCAGCACTTGACATTTTCAGAAAAAATACTCCATTATCTACCATATCTTGGTGAGTCCAAGTTGTACCTAAATCACTTTCTATTCTAACTTGCATTACCACATTTCTATATCCCCTTTTCTTTTTATAATGAGATCACTGAATCTAATTGCCTTTATTCACCTTTTTTCTTGACCACTACCAATTACAACTCATACCCAACTCCCCTTAAATGATAATAAATATCCATCATCCATCTTTTGAGAATGTGAGCATAGTTCTCTAGACTACTTCTTTTTAACTGGAGGCACTGATAAATCTTGGTGGGGCCCTGAGAAAATTCAGGATTATGGTCCAGTTCTGTCTGGAGAATTCTGTGAGGCTGGCTCATCTCAGCCAGCAGCCTCAAAGCCATTCTGGATATAGAACTCAGAAGAAACTGCAACAGAGGCACTCTGAAACATGGGTTCATCTGAGCCATCTGCTCCCATTGGAGATTTTTCAGGGGATCTTCCTTGATCAAACCTGGTTTTTCTTAACCAAGAATGAATGCACAGCTTCTCATTTCCTGTGGAAGTAAAAGCAGAACTTCTTTCCCACAGTAACATATCTTTTGACCTAAGTTTTGAAGCCAAGGCATTTTCAAAAACATATAGGTTGAATTAATCTAACATTTATAATCAAATATCTCTTAGCAGCTGTTCCTTCTTCCTCACCAGTCAAAAATTTCAGAGACAACATAATAACATACAGTATCCAGACTATCTATCTATTTTTATCTTTTTTCTTGTTTTTTCAAGACAGGGTTTCTCTATGTAGCTTTGAAGCCTGTCGTGGCCTGGGACTTGCTCTGTAGATCAGGCTGGCCTTGAACTCATAGAGATCCACCTGCCTCTGCCTCTGCCTCCCAAGTTCTGGAATTAAAGGTGTGCACCACCACTGCCTGGCTGTATTTTTATCTTTATGTAGCCTTTTTAAAATATTACTGTACTCCCCTTTTAAGGCTTTATTTTATTATTTTAAAACTATGTATTTTTTATAACTGTCTATTCCTTCTCTTTTCTCTCCCAAGCCTATGTATAAATACACTGTAAACCATTTTAAGTTTTTTTTTTTGGTCTGAATTTGTCTTTACTACATATCTCTATGCTTTTCTGACCACATGAGTCTTTAAACTGCTAAGTGGTGTGTCTGGGACTTCTGCCTCAGCCCTGGGGCTTGGCTCTGCCCTGCCTTGTTTTCTAAGAGCCCAGGTTCATGGCAGAGGCATTCTCAAGAGCCATGTTCAACTCTCCAAATCTGGTGAGCTCCTGGGTCCACATTGCCATTGAGCAGCATGCTGCCTGCTGCTGACAAACCCAATGTAAGTGTTTGGTAGCAGGGCTTCTTAAAAGAGCCACATGGTTTTTGCCACTAGCACTGAATCAGGAAGCCATCTCTTAAAGGAGCCATGCCTCTGCTTGCTGCTAGTAAACAGAGCCTGTTAAAGAAATAGCATTTACCAAGAAGCCAAGTTTTGACTCTGTTTTTTTGTTTAGAACCCTTTTAAAGCCATTTCAGCATTTATGTGGAAATTCTTGCCCCACATTGGAACACCATCTGAAGCATGATTCTAATTAGTCTCATCAATAAAAGCCAGGATTTAGATATAAGGGTAAAAACTGAAAAATCAGAGAAGCAAAGGAGCAGCCACAGACTTCTTACCTCTCCCAATCCTCAGACCAAAAGGGGTAGGCTAGATCCTGTCTCCACTCACCTTATATTCCTGTTTCTACCTCCAGATTGTGCTGAGATTAAAGGCATGAGCCTCCCAAGTGCTGGGATTAAGGTATGAGCCCCCACTGCCTGGCCTCTGTAGTTAAGTAGTGGATAGCTCCACCCACTGATGTCTAGTAAAGCTTTATTTGTCAGAACACAAAATATCATACAACTACTTTTCTCCTCAAATTGTACATTTTGTAACTTTCCTTGCTCATCTCTCTCCCTTTTATTATAGCTCTTAATAAGAGTGAACACTAATATCCACACAACATAGTCCATTCTAGGCTGTTTAGAGATGTTCACTAATGAAGCTGTCAATACATAATTCTCCAATTTAGCCTCAGGCAGATTTTTTAGACAAAGGTAAAAAGCAGCCACATTTTCACCAAAATATTACAAGAACAGTCTCTAGGCCATCTGTGGACTTACAGAATGCTCCATACACAATCAATACCATTTAATATAGTATTGCTTCTGACAAAGAACCTCACTTAACAGAGTACTGTGGGATAATGTGTTATACAGCAATTTGTCACTCCAATTGGTTTAATAAAATGCTGATTGGCCAGTATCCAGGCAGGAAGTATAGACAGGATGACTAGGAGAATTCTGGGAAGAGGAAGGGTGGAGTCAGGAGTTGCCAGCCAGATACAAAGGAAACAAGATGAGAATGCTTCACTTGTCACACTAAGACAAGTTATAAAGTCACATGGCTAAACCTAGATAGGAATTATGGGCTAATTTAAGTGTAAGATCTAGTTAGTAATAAACCTGAGCTGCTGGATGAGCATTTATAAGTAATACTAAGCCACTGAGTCAATTATTTGGGAAGCAGCTGCTGGGTATTTGGGAGTTGCTGGTGGGAGAGAAACTTCTGCCCACAGAGAAGTGTGACAGTGATCCTGCTGTCATGGAATTCACTGATCTTATCATGTTTCCCACCATCATGAAGCAGTTGATCTTTTAAAAAATACAACACAAATAGGTACCATTATCCTGAAAGGGTTCTCCTGAAGGTGGTATATTCTTTTAATCAACATCCAATATATGGTGTGGTTTCTCCCACAGCCAGGATTCATGGGTCCAGGAATCAAGGAGCAGGAAAGGGAATGGGTTTACTCACTATCACTCCTAATGAACCAGTAGGAAAATTTTTTGTTTTCTTTGTCTATGACCTTAAGTTTGCTGGCCTAGAAATTATGGACTCAGATGGAGGGAGCCCTCCTGCCAGGAGAAATAACAAAAATCATACTGAAATGGAAGCTCAGACATTCCCTTGACCATTTTAGGCTTCTGATTATCCTTACACCAACAGGCTAAGAAATGAATAACAGTGCTAGAAGATGTGATTGATCTGAACTACCAAGGCAAAATTGGATTGCTTCTCTACAATGGAAGGTTATGTTTGGAGTGCAGGAAGTCCTTTAGGGTTACCTTGATATTACCATGTACTGTGATTAAAGTTAATGTGAAACTATAACAACTGAATCAAGGCAGGATGGCAAATGGTCCAGACTCTCTAGGAATGAAGGTATATGCAACAAGCTTTGTTGTTGGCCACTAACTCACAAATAACAACATGGAGACTTCTTATTAATTATGAAAGCTTGGCCTCAACTTAGGCTTGTCCCACTAGCTCTTATAACTTAAATTAACCCATTTATATTAATCTATGTTTTACCTTGAGGCTTTTTAGCTTCCTTTCATTCTGTATGTCTGACTCCCTCCATGTCTCATTAGTGTCTCCTGAACACCTGGGTTTATTTCCCACTGCCTAGAAATTCTGTCTATACCTCCTGCCTACCCACTGACCATTCAGCTCTTTATTAAACCAATCACAATAATATATCTTCACACAACATACAAATATTCCATAACAGGTATGAGTCAGTCCTCCAGAAAAAGAACCAAGACCTTCTAAGATACTTAGTAAATGTGGAGGAAATATAACATGGATAGTAGAGGAAGGTAATGTTGTGGGAATCTTTCTGGAATAAGCACCCCAACACTAATGAGAGTGAAAGAGATATCACTGGTGGATCAAAGCAAGGGTAGATTCTGAAAGGCCTCATTCTCAGGTCCTTTGCACACTCATTTTACACTAAATCTACAAGGTGGGGTCGGTAAGGGAAACTTTACAGATGTGTCCATGGCAGTCAGCAGGTTGCTAATGGCAATGACCATTGTTTCAGCTACTTCTCCAGGTAGCAAATGAAATTATGCTTGGCAAACAGGCAGCACAAACAGTGCTTCAAGTAATCACTAAATAAATCATTAAATATCTAATAATTGGTCTTTTTTAAACCTTATTCTTCAGTAGTAATACATACCATCTAAGGACACATGATCAGTTGCAGAAATGAGTACTGTGATTGACATGAATGTTCCTGGCCTATTTTACAAATAACATGTTTGTGTGTATTCACATACATTCACCAGATATTTGTGTTTTGTCTCCTCTTATTTTTTTAATCATGTAATATGCCATAGATTAAGATGATATCAGTGGTTATTATCATGTTTTAATTTATAAGAAACTAAGAGACTAAGCATTCCCATAGTGTGGGGCGTTTACCCACCACCCCCACAGCTTCCCAGAGTTTTCTTGAGTGCGAGCAGCAGGAAATATTAGATAGAAGGATTTATAGTGGAGAATCTTGTGGAGATAAACAGATAGAAAATAAAGGATAGCCTCAAGAGGGCCTGGAACCTATTCCAACGGGCCCGGACTGTCTCTGGTCCAGGGTTTTTATAGAGACGCCAAGGGGTGGAGCAAAAGACCTCCTCCCCCAGCACAGCCAAGTGCAGGCCATCTCAGACACCTGCACTCAGGCCCGTGGTCCTGATCATCCTCTATTCGGACCTGCTGGGTAAAGCCACGAGGAACCCCAGAACGGGCTCCCACAGGTCCCCCCTTCTTAATATATAAAAAAATAACTATTAATGGCTTACAGCAATCTCCATAGCTGTTACACCCCCCAGTATGGGAGCAGAGGATGATATAAATGGCATTTCTCTTTTGAATTAGGTCCAAGGTGACCACAGCAGTCTTAGCTGCCTCAAGCCCTTTCTAAACCAAAACTCTTTTTTTTTTTTTTTTTTTTTGGTTTTTTCGAGACAGGGTTTCTCTGTGTAGCTTTGCGCCTTTCCTGGAACTCACTTGGTAGCCCAGGCTGGCCTCGAACTCACAAAGATCCGCCTGGCTCTGCCTCCCGAGTGCTGGGATTAAAGGCGTGCGCCACCACGCCCGGCCTAAACCAAAACTCTTAAGGCGACTACAAACTTAAAGAATCCCTTAGCTTCATCATTACCATTAACAGGTTAACATAAATATTGCTATACATAGTCACAATTCTCTCAGTCTTACAACTCAAAACAAACTCTTAACAGAACCATTAGAATTAGCATATATGGTGCTATATATAGTTAACAATTTTCTCCATCTTACAACTTTAACTCAGTCATTTGAATTTTCTTGTTAACAGAACATAGGAAAAACTTCGATGTATTCATAAACTTAAACATTTCCTCAATTCCACAAAGCCAGGGTGCATTAATATCAATAGGTTTCTGCGAACATAATTCAATCTCATAGCTCCTCCTTTTCTTTATAATTTTTAAGCAAAATCTCAAGCCTAGTTAGAAAACCCAAACTTTTCTGTTTAAACAGTTCCATTTGTACCACAAAACCAGTTCCATAAGTAATTCCATTTTTACATACAGTTCCACAAAACAATTCATAAATCTCCAATTAATAAAGTATATATGCATACACTAAATGGCATCTTGATTCTAAGTAGAAATACATTTCTTCATTTAAACAGTTCCATTTTTAACCCAATTCCAGAAAACCGTTCCTAGGTCATTACTATAAGTAAGCTCAAAATTGTCCCATTGCAATGAAATCTCTATTGTTCATTTCATTTAAGTACCAAAATTCAAATGATAAATATTGGTACTAGCCTTCCAAATTTGAAGAAATCCATAACCAAAATGTTTTTGTAATTTTATCTCATTTTAAGTTCAAAACGTTCAAACAAGAAATAAATTCTGGTATCAGGCTTTCACTTCCAAATATGAAGAGACGTTTTTCAACCAAAACTTTTTGCAGTTAATAATTTTTGTTCAAACAAGCGTCTCTGCAACTTTTGTTCTCACAGACAGACCTTTTTAGTTATAGTAATATTTTAAACCGCACCGTTTTTGCTGTTAGCTCAGGTTTTTCTGTGCTGCATTGATATTCCACGGATCTCAGCTGCGGATGCCTTGTGCTGGTTCTGGCGTCCGCCATTCTTAGCTTCTTAGCGGCTTCTGGAGCTTTTGAAACCATTCAGACTGCCTACTTTGCAGTCTACTAGGACACTATCTCCTGTGTCTCAGGTGTTTTCACCATATACATTAAGAGACTCACACTTAACATTTACACTTTTTTACAAACTCACATAACATGTGCTTAAGCATAAACTCACTCAACATTACACATTTTTACAAACTCACATATTAACATCTACTTATTTATACTTTAAGGAAACTATAGAACTACTTTAGCTAATATATTTCTTATTAATTCTTATATACTTATATTCATTCCATCTTATTTCTTATTTAAACTTACATATACAACTAGCATCTTACAAGCTTATTACTACATGTCTTAAGACTACCTTAGATACTTCTTACAAGCTTATATTCTTAAAGGAACTCTATTGATCTATTTTACAAACTTATATAGGCTACCATTAGCATATATCTAACTTAGCAAACACCTAAAGATTTCTTAACACAGATCTAACAAGACAGAATTTTTACAAACTCACATATCTTATATTCGTCTTTCTACTTCTTACTCTTAATTATCATCACCATCTCTATCAGAAAGATTCTCTTAACTAGACAGGAAGTACGTACATCATTTCTAAAGTTTACAGTTTATAGTTAGCTTTGTTATAAAGCACTGGGATTTAGTGAGTGTTGTCATTATCGAGTTGTGATACTTGTTGCTAGGGGATTGTAACATTCTCAGGACAAAGCCACACCCCAAAGTTGCCAGTTCTCTCAGCCATTCCGGACCGGCAGAGATGCACTGTCAGCGGTAGACAGTTTTTAACTAGAGGCTGTCCCTTCACCCAAATTCATAATGGCTCCCCTAAGAACTTCAATTCAAACAAACGTTTCTATCACAGCAGTACTTTTGGTTTGCTCTACTGAAAAACTTCACTTCACACTGAGGGTGAAATTACCATATTTAGCTGCTGTAAAGCTCTTCACCAAAAACTGCACAACTATTAGGTGATATTTTAAGGATTTTAAAGTGACTTGTTTGCTCTTATAGGTAGCTTTTTGTCATCCAACTGCTGTAAAAACTTTGCACAGCTATTAGGGTAAATAAGGCATTTTACCAACGGCACCCTAAACCACAAAGCACCTAGTTCCGTATCCTTTCAATTTTTCATTGGAACTGACACTTAAACCCTTAGACAACTTTTCCCCTTTTTATTTTAAAAGCTGTATTTTAATTTTAGAGCTGACAAAATTGTTTCAGGGCAATGTCGCTATCTTTAGCAGAAAAACTACCTTTCCCAGAATGCATTTCCCTTATATCAGTCAATAATATCAGTCCCTTATATCAGTCCCTTATATCATTTCCCATATTTTTTTTCGGGTTTGAGAGTCAACTGGTTCTCTTTTACCAGACTTGCTTACAAATTCTTGCCCGGGAGGTTTGAACAAAGTTTTTTGGCTTTTGCAACGGGAGATTTGAACAAGCATTTTACATTTTCAGCTATGGGACATTGGGAGGTTTCTGGTCTCTCAGCTGGCTTCAACAGGTGTCTTTTCTTCATCAGACACTGGCCCCCGAATCAGAACCACACCTGCCTCGTTAGCACGCACTGAGGCTGCCATTTCTGATAGCAACGTTCCTCGGGGCTTGTGTTTGTTTTAGCCAGTCAGTGAAAAACAAGATCATGTACAACAGCTTTTCCATAGCTCCTTCAGAGAGATTTTCTCCCACTGATTTATCTCATTTTGCTTGTTCCTTCCTTCCCCAGATGCAGAGCTTCAGCTATCTGCGGCTCTGTTCCTCTGCTAGCTGCCTTTGGAGGTAGGGGCTTTTTTTTTCTCCCCCGAATCTGCTTCCAATTCTAGCAGCTTTTTCAGGTCATACATTTTCTGGGGAGGTATTTGTCCCTTCTCTGTTTCTTCAGAGTCTTTCTCCCAGACAGTTCCCAGTTTGGTCTCAGTTTATCCCCTCTACCCCAGAAACAGTTTCCGACACTACAGTGGCGGCTTTCCCTGCTACTGAAGATAGGGGCTTTTGTCCGTTTCTATTTTTCAGGGTCTGAGGTTTGTGTTCATAAATCAAGCTTAGCAAGGGAGGTTTTTGCCATTTCTAAACTCCCATTAGGACAGGTGCTTTGCCTCATCAGGCCTTCACCTGGCCCAGTCACCCAGTGGGTTGCATTTGTTTGTCTGGGTGCTCAAGGACAGAGCTTATGGCAGAGGCAATCACCCCTCGGGGCTACACTCCCTCATCTCAGGGAGTCAGTTGAAACAAAGCTTTTCTCAAAGAGGTGCTTTCTCTGACAGAAAAGAAAGCTTTACTCCTGGATAGTTCTGTTTTGCCCTGGCTGGGCTCTTTCCCCAGATAGCGTTCTGACTCAGCAGCACAACTGCTTCAGACACAGTTCAGCTTTACTGTTTTCCCAGAAAGGTTCTTTCTCTGATAGGAAATCTTTTTTTCTCAGATTTCTTTTTGCAGTTGTGGACCTATCAACCCGGGACTTGTAGGAAAGTGGACAACTGTGCGGTTCCCACCGGCTTTAGCTTTGTTTGTTCATTAGCAATCTTCCCCTGGGTCCTGCACCTTCCTGCCTCAGCTCTGTGCTCCAGGAAGTTTACCACTGCAGGAAGCCTAGTATCCCCGAAATGCACTCCAACTCAGAGACGCTGGCCAGTCGCCTCTGGGTTTTTGGTCAGAAGCGAGGATACAATGCTTTTTGCATTGCTTCAAAATACAGTTTGCATTGCTTCAGGGGATCTTTGCATTAGGACGATTAGGAGCACCTTTTCATTCTGAAACGCTCTCTCAGACAAAACCCTCGATGCCTCAGCTCGGCTGTAACTGTGAAGCTTGGCTTTTTTGCTTTTCTCAGGTAAAGTTTCCTGCCCTTTTGGGCTCTCTGTAGCTTTTCACCCACACTCTCCCAAGCATTTCTCTCAGGGTACTCTGACCCACTGTCTTTTACTAGCTTGAAGAGACAGAGCTTAGAAGGGTTTTTAGAAACTTGTTCCTGCCTCCTGCATTGCAGGGAGGATTTTTAAAGCTTGAAAGAGAACTTAGAGGTTTTGCTGTCTTAAGTTTGTTGTTTTCCCTTAGAGTTAATCACAGGTGGTCCCCATACTAATATCTTCAGGTGATTCTAATTTTTGTCTTTCTGAGAGAGAAGGTTAGAGGCTTTAGTTTTTAAGTTTCTTGAGAGAAAGATTAAGGCTTTTTAGAGAGATTTCCCACCCCCCAAAATTTTTCAAGAAAAGCTTGAGAGTTTGAGAAAGATTTTTTTGCCCCCAGAAGAAAGACCAACTTTTCCCAAAACTTGCCAACTTTAAACTTTGACTTCTTACACCTCCATTTTTGCCTCAGGGAGAAATTACTTTCTCCTGCCGCTTGGATTTGGCATTTCAGCTGTCCCCAGGTCAAAAGCTTCCATAGGAAACTTTTTCTTCCCCATAAGCTCAAAGAAGAGCTTTTTTACTACCCGTAAAGCCCAAAGAAAGATTTTTTTCCCCAGTTTGCTTTCAAAGCCCCCAAAGTTAGAAAATTGAAGAGGTTTTCTGTCTAGTTGCCTTACTTATTTTTTTCCTATACAATCTTACACTTCTAAGTTTTTCCTAAACTATATTACTACCCTATACCTTACTTATTTTTCACAGATAGAAATTGAGAAAGGGATAGAAGATAGAAAATTTTGACAGAAGAGAATTTCGCTGCAGCATCGGACATCCTTCCAGTCTGCTTTCCTTTTCTCTCGAGGATAAAACCCCTGCCTTCCCAATATATATATATATATATATATATATATATATATATATATATATATATATATATATATATATATAAAATATATATTTTTTTCATAACACCGGCATGCCTTTCCACTGGCAGGGCTGACTCAGCACTTTCACCAAAAACTCTGTAATAAAACTATTATTTTCCTTTATCTTTAGTCCCTATTACTTTGTCTTAGTCCCTGTTCATTTGTCTTTAGTCCCCCTTTTTGTCCCCTTTTTTCTTTAGTCCCTTTTTTCCCCTTTAGTCCCTTTTTTTTTCTTTAGTCCCTGTTCACGGCACCATTCTGTGGGGCATTTACCCACCACCCCCACAGCTTCCCAGAGTTTTCTTGAGTGCGAGCAGCAGGAAATATTAGATAGAAGGATTTATAGTGGAGAATCTTGTGGAGATAAACAGATAGAAAATAAAGGATAGCCTCAAGAGGGCCTGGAACCTATTCCAACGGGCCCGGACTGTCTCTGGTCCAGGGTTTTTATAGAGACGCCAAGGGGTGGAGCAAAAGACCTCCTCCCCCAGCACAGCCAAGTGCAGGCCATCTCAGACACCTGCACTCAGGCCCGTGGTCCTGATCATCCTCTATTCGGACCTGCTGGGTAAAGCCACGAGGAACCCCAGAACGGGCTCCCACACCATAGGGCCTGCCACTTATCCTAAAATATATAATGTGTTTGCAATTGTAGATAGGAGTTACATCATGTAAGTCATAATCATGGCCTGGTTATTGTCTTATTTGGAAATTAAGCATGACATAAGGGGATATGTTTGTGTGTCAACTTGACAAGAGATTTACTTGTGATGGCAAATCTTGTTTGTCAATTAGACTACACCTAAAATCAGCTAAAACCTAATTAGCTGGACTGTGAGGTTGTTTCTTAATTGGCTCTTTTGAAGTAAGAAGACCCAGTCTAAATCTAGGTCACACCTTCTAATGGCAGCCCACATAAAAGGACAAGGAAGAAGGAATAAATAAAAGAATCAAAAAATGAATTAACTATTTATAGAGTATAGCTCTAAACAGAGTTCACAATAAAAATGACCAAGAAATATCTAAGAATGGGGTTCAACATCAGAGAAATTGAACTTAAAACTACTTTGAGACTTCACCCTATCCTAATTATATTGACTATGATAAAAAAAAAAACCACAACAAATATTGGCAAGGCTGTTGGAAGGGAAAACACTTATTCATGGTGGGATTCTAACCTTGGTGCAGCCACCATGAAAATCAGTGTGGAGAAGTCTCAAAAAGTTAAAAATCATTCTACACATGACAAAGCTGTATCACCACTTGGAACATGACCACATCACTTGATATACTCCTACAGAGACACTTGCTCAGGTGTATTGATTTTCACTCCACTTCCAATACCTAGGTCATGGAAACATCTGAGATGTCCATCCAATGAGAAATTGATAATATATATGTATATAAACACAATGGAATTCCATTTAGCTATAAGTAAAATGAAATCATGAAATTTGCAGATAAATTGATAAAACTGGAAAATATACTGAACAAGGTAACATGAACTTGGAAAGATAAACAGAATGTTTTCTATTTGTGAATCTTTAGATGTGAGTATATAACATGATCTAATCACAAAATTCAGGATGGTAAAAAGAGGGGAATGGCAAGAAGGAGCTCTAGAAGGAGGGATAGTGTGACACAGGAGTTATGAAGGGGCAAAGTGGAAAAATGATGTCAGGGGTGTACTGTTATTTAATCTTGTTGATTAAGCCCTTCTTCCACAATGCCTGAACATTCAAAATCCTAGCACTTAAAAAATTTCATTTATTACTGTGTTCCATTGTTTTTCTTTTTTTGAGAAACAGACATTGCCATTAATTTTCAAATTTTTATTTTTGAGATTATATCATTTCCACCTTCTCTTTCTTTCCTCAAAAATCTCCCATATACCCCTATATGCTCTTTCAAATACATATCCTATTTTTTCATTCACTGTTGTTACATGTGCTCGCTTGCATGCATGTGCACGCGCGCGCGCGCATACACACACACACACACACACACACACACACACACCTAATATATAAACTGCTCAGTCTGTATAATGTTACTTGTATGTATGTTTCCAAGGCTGATCATTTGGTATTAGATAACCAATTGGCGACTCTTTCTTGGGGAAGACTTTCTCCCACTCTCACCACTTTTTAGTTGGTTGTAGTTCTTTGTGTAAGATTGAGGCCTCATGGCATTTTGCACATCCACTTTTGCATGTGTATTGTTGTCTTGTTCAGCTCATGTTTATTTGGTCATGTTGGGGAGACTTCATGTGTGTAGCTTCTGGCATTACTAGGAGATACAGTTTCACAGCAAACTCCCTCATTCTGTCTCTTCCAGTCTTTCTGTCCCCTCCTCCACAATGTCCCCTAAGCCTTAGGTGCAGTTATTTTGTAGATGTATTTATCCGGACTGGGATCCAGACCTTATGGTGATATTTTATTTGTACTGAAATGTGATTTTATTTGTATGTTAATAAACAAAGTTGCCTGTGGGTCAGAGCTAATAGCAAGCCATAGCAGGACTAGGCATTGGTGGCACACGCCTTTAATCCCATCTCTTGGGAGGCAGAGCTAGGCAGATTTCTGTGTGTTTAAGGATACAGCCAGCATGGAGACACACACCTTTAATCTCAATACCAACCAGAGAAGACCTGGAGGTCTGTACAGACAGGCAGTGATGAGGCAGTCATGTGGTTGGGTTTACAACCAATGAGAAGGCAGAACAGAAAGTTTAAATAAAGACAAACACACAGGAAGTAGGTCTCTTGGCTGAAGATGATAGCTGCAGGAGTGAAGGGTAAGGCTCTTAGCTATGACCTCTTGGGCTTTCATCTTTGTATTGGCTCTGTGTTTTTTATTTAATAAGACTGCTACTTCTACAATAACTGCATTTTGTTTGGTTGTGGTTTTCTGTAATAGTCTTCATCTGTTCCAAAGAGAAATTTCCTTGATGAGGGGTGAAGACTACACTTATTTGTGGGTATAAGAAGATATTTTTCGAGTGTAGTTAGGGGTTATTCTGTTTTAATAATGTAGAGGTTGTAGGTTTTCCTCCAAGATCCTCAACTTTATTAGTCCTGGGTAGTTGGCTAGTTTTCCAGTATGAGGTACGATTTCCCTCTTGTTGACTAAGTCTTAAGTGTAATTAGAGAGCTATTGGGCATCACCAAAGTTTGAATGCCACTACTGCATACTTAGAGTTATCATCCAATACTGGTTGATGTTGTGGATTATAGGTGACATAGGTAATTAGGACTGTTAGTTGCCTCCTTTCTTTGCAAGATTTCATGGTGCCTTGGGTATCATGAAAGGCATTCTTTAGGAAGGAGGCACTCTGGTCAGTTCCATCTCTGGGGCCTCTGGCCTCTGCGTCAGAAGTGCATGATGTTTTTGTCCACCTCTTGGGAAAACTAAAGGGAGTAACAATAGCCTATATGTCCAGGGAATTTCTTGAACAACCATAGCCAACTAAAATGAGGGCTTCTCATGCCTGGTGTTTGTGCAGGAGGCCTCTGAGTCCTGTAGAGAGCATTGTCAAACTAGGTAAGAAAACTTCAACTATATATGTATATTTATACACAGACTTATGATGAGTATTATAGATGAGTATTACATGCTTTTTTGTAATTAATAGTATGTTGCTTATGACTTTTTGAGATTTCCTTACTGTTATTTCACTCTCTGCATGTATAACTAGAGCATAAAGCCCCCCTCTTTTACTCACTTCCCAGATTATATCACTTGTACCATTAATCCCTTCTCTATTGCTCCCCAAGTCTCCTACCCCAACAATAATCTCTTTTTGATTTACTGGGTTTTGTAGTTACTTCAGGGTATGGACTCACCTGTGAAGATCTGGAGTAGAAGCACTGGATGATAGAACACAGACATTTGTTTTCTGGGTCTAAGTTACCTCACTCAGTACAATCTTCTAATTCTAAACCCCCACCTTCAAAGTTCATAATTTCATTTTTCTTTACAGTCAAATGTTCCATAGTGTATATGTATCACATTTTCATTTCATCCATTGTTGGTTGAAGAACATTTAGGTTGTTTCCATTTCCTAGCTATTGAAAAAGAACTGCAAGAAACATGGTTGAACAAGTGTCTATGGGGTATAATGTCAAGTGCTTTGCAGATGCCAAGTGTAGTATAGCTGGGTCAAATGGTATATTTATTTTTACCTTTTTGAGAATTCCCCACATTGATTTCCATAGTTGACACACCACTTTGCAATTCCATTAGTGAAGGAGGGTTTGCTTTTCCCTACATGTTCTCCAGCATTTGTTGACCACTGTTTTGTTGATCTTGCCATTCTGATTAAGATGAAATCACAAAGGTTTTTTTCTATTATTCTTTTATTGAAAATAGATATTTTTCATACAATATATTCTAACTAGTTTTCCTTCCCTCAACTCCTCTGGATCTTCCCCATTTCCCTCCCATCAGAAGCCATACACTTTCTGTCTCAAACAGAAACATCTAAACAAAAGGTATATAAAAATAATAATAAAAAAATAAAAGAAAAACATACTAGAATAGGAAAAAAACTGAAGAAAAAGAGAAAAATAAAAAACACAAAAATCAAATATAGACACAGAGACACATGCATTTCTACACACAGAAATCCCATTAAAAAACAACAACAGAAGACATAATATATTAGCAAAAAACCTATAAGAAGAAACAGGGGCAGGGGCTGTGACAAAATGTTATGAGACAAAGACCCCCCCCTCAAAGATGCCATTGAGTTCATTTTCTATTGGCCATCTAACCTTGGCCATTAGCCCTGCCCTTTAGAGTGGTTTGTTTCCTCAGTAATACTATATTGGAGGAAATTAATTTGACATTTGTGAGTAATCAATAAGGAGAGAGCTTTTGAGCTAGGGATTGGGACTTTCATCGACTTTCCCTCTCAATGCTGGGACCCCATCTGGCCCAGACCCATGCAGACTCTATGCATTCTGTGAGTTCACATGTGCACTGTTCCTGCTGTGTTTAGAGGACCTTGTTTACTTGGTGTCCTCCATAACCCCTGGTTCTTACATTCTTTCCAACTCCTCTTTCACAGGGTTCCCTGAGCCCTGAGGGGAAGCATTTGATGGAGACATCCCACTTACAACTGAATGTTCCAAGGTGTCTTAATCATGGCACCTTGTTCAGCTCTGGGTTTTTGTATTTGTTCCAATGAACAAATACTATGAGTATAGTGGAAATGTCATTAAAAATCATTTTATGGCACATTCCTTTAGCAGGAAAAGCAGTATTTGGTTTTCCCATAGATCACTAACTAGTCACAGGTTTTAGGCCTCAGAAGCATTGTTGGGGATAGGTTCCATCTCATGGAGTGGGCCTCAAATCTAATCAGGTACTGGTTGGTTACTCCCACAAGTATTGTGTCACTATTGCACTAACATATCTTGCAGGAAGAAAGATTATTATTGCAGAACAAAAAGTTTGTAGCTGGGATAGTGTTAACCTTTCTCCTTTGATAGCATCCAGAGTACCATGAACACTAACTAGTCCATAGATGTGAAGGATCTAGGTAGGCATCAGTTTGAATTTTCTAAGTTCAATGAGTTGTGTAGGTATTGTCTTCAGCAATAGGGCCTTATTAATTTGTGCAGAGCAACCAATAGCCTTAGAAATAGCCTGGGTTGTTTGGGGGTTTCCATGGGACTCCTTTGGCAAGTGACTTTGGCCAACTGAGATGTAAACCATTCACCAGACTAGAAGCTTCATTTGATGAGAGATGTCCACTTGGAGCGATGTTTCCCCCATTGTTTGGCAATATCATTTAGATAGTCTTTATACATGTATATATTTTACAAAGCCTCTGCTTTATTAGATTTCCATATGACACTTCACATGGCCCTAGTTTTAGTTGTCCCTTTCTCTATTTCCTCTCACCCTCTTTTCCTTCTCTCTTCCCATTTAATCTTCTCATTCCTTTCTCTAGCTCCTCTTCCATCCACAACTACAAATATTATTGTCTCCATCTGAAGATGATTCCTCCCTTTCCCCAGTCCCTTACTCAGTACCTAATATTTGTGGTTACATGGATTGTAGCTTTCTTATTGAAGACTTAATAACTAACATCCACATATAAGAGACTATATGCCATACTTGTCTTTCTGGGTCTTACTCAGGATGATTTTTTTTTCTAAGTCCACCCATTTACCTGAGAATTTCATATTTAATTTTTAACAGCTCAGTAATATTTCACTATGCAAATATACCACATATTCTTTATCTACTTATCCATCAATGGACATCTAGTCTATTTTTAATTTCTGGCTATTATGAGTAGGGCTTCAAAGAGTGTGGCTGAGCAAGTGTCTCTCTGATAGGATGAAACACCTTTTGGATATATGCCCAAGAGTGGTGTAGCTGGATCTTGAGGTAGTTCTTCCTGAGTAACTGCAACAATGATTTCCATAGTGGCTGTGTAAGTTTGCACTTCCACCAGCAATAGATGAGTGTTGCCCTTAATTCACAACTTCACCAGCAAAAGCTGTCATTTGTTTTGTTGATCTTGGCCATTCTGACTGGTGTAAAATGGAATCTCAAGCTAGCTTTGATTTGCATTTGCCTGATGACTAAGGATGTTAAAATTTTATTTTTAAGTCTTCCACAGCCATTATTTTTTCTTTTTGAAATTCTGCTTAGGTCTGTACCTCATTTTTTAGTTGGGTTGTTTTTTTGAGGTCCAGCTTTTTGAGTTTTTTTTATATATATTTTAGATATTAGCCCTCTATCCAATGTGTAGTTCATAAAAATCTTTTCCCATTCTCTAGTCTGTGCTTTGACTGAATGATGGTATACTTAGCTGTACAGAACATTTCAGTTTCATGAAGTCATGTTTATTGTTTTTAGTGCCTGTTTTAGTGGTGTTCTGATCAGGAAGTCTTTTCCTATGCCAATGAGTTGAAGACTGTTCTCTACTTTCTCTTCTATCACATCCAGTGTAAATGGTCTTAAGTTGACGGCTTTGATCCCTTTGGAGTTGAGTTTTATACAAGGTAATAGAATGGATCTATTTGCGGAGTATCTGGGCCCAACACGGACCCCATCCCTGGGCACCAGCCACTCCTGGGAAGACCTGCCCAACTTGGCCCCAGGTTCTGGCCACCAGGCAGGTCCCCTTCTAGCCTCATCAGGAAGGATCCCCTTCTCCAATCCCCTCCCGCCCCCCCGCCCCCCGGCAGCCCCTGAAATCTCCATGTCCTAGCCCCATGCCCATCTGCCTGAGACCCCAGCCACTTCCTGAGACTTAGAGACCAGCCCTCAGCTCCCATCCTGTCCCCAACTTACCTTCTGGACCAGAGGTGAGTATCCCAGCCCAGTCCAGACCCCATCCCTGGGCACCAGCCACTCCTGGGAAGACCTGTCCACCTTGGCCCCAGGTTCTGGCCACCGGGCAGGTCCCCCTCTAGCCCCACCAGGAAGGATCCCCTTCTTTAAGCCCCCCCCAGGTAGCCCCTGCAATCTCCACACCCTGCCCCCACAGTCATCTGCTGGACACCCCAGCCACTTCCTGGGACTTAGAGACTGCCCCCCCCCCCCAGCTCCCATCCTGCCCTGGACTTCCCATCTGGACCAGACAGGGCTCCCATCCTGCCCTGGACTTCCCTTCTGGATAAGAGCTCACTTCCTGACCTGGACTTCCCTTCTGGACAAGATCGCCCATCCTACCCCGGACTTCCTGTCTGGACAAAAGCTCCCATCCTGTCCCAGACTGCCTGTCCAGATAAGAGCTTCCATCCTGCCCCAGAGTTCCCATTTGGACAAGAGAGCTCCCATCTGGACATGAGAGAGAGACTTCCTGAATCTGTCAGCTCTGTCTGAACCAAGTGTGCTGATAAGACCAAGAACGAACCACAAGGAGATGGGCAGACGTCAAGGCAGAAGTACATACAACAAAATGAAGAGCAATACAGCATCATCAGAACCTAGCCTGCCTCCAACATATAGACCTGAACATCAAAAATTGGAAGACACAGAAGAAAACAGCCTTATGGATAACATCATGAAGAAGGTAGAGGCCTGCGAAGAGGAAAAGACAAGAAAATGAAAAGAACACTATAAACAACTAGAAGAAAGGGCAAACAAAGTAGAAGAAAACAATAAAGTTCTGGAAGAAAACAATAAAGTCCTGGAAGAAAACAATAAAGTACTGGAAGAAAACAATAAAGTACTGAAAGAAAATCATGAAAAAGCAATGAAACAAATAAAGGAAACAGTCCAAGACCTGAAAAGGGAAATAGAAAAATGAATAAGACACAAACAGAGGGAATGCTGGAAATAGAAAATCTGAGTAAAAGATCGGGAACTTCAGATGCAAGTATAACCAACAGATTGCAAGAGATGGAAGAGAGGATCTCTGGCATTGAAGATACAGTAGAAGAAATAGTTTCATCAGTCAAAGAAAACACTAAAGCCAACAAAGTCATGAACCAAAATGTCCAAGAAATTTGGGACACCATGAAAAGACCAAACCTACGAATTATAGGGATAAAAGAAGGTGAAGAATACCAACTCAAAGGCACAGAAAATATATTCAACAAAATCATAGAAGAAAACTTTCCCAATTTAAAGAAGGAAATGCCTATGAAGATACAAGAGGCCTATAGAACACCAAACAGACTAGACCCCCCAAAAAAGTCCCCTCAACACATAATAATTAAACAATTAAATGTACAGAATAAAGAAATAATATTAAGAACAGCAAAGAAAAAAGGCCAAGTGACCTATAATGGCAAACCCATCAGAATAACACCTGATTTCTCAATGGAGACATTGAAAGCCAGAAGGACCTGGACAGATGTAATGCAGACACTAAGAGACCATGGATTTCAGCCCAGACTAATATACCCAGCAAAACTTTCAATCATCATAGACAGAATGAACAAGACATTCCAAGACAAAACCAGATTTAAACAATACTTATCCACAAACTCAGCCCTACAGAAAGCACTAGAAGGAAAATTCCAACCGAAGGAAGTCAGATACACACTCGAAAACACAGGCAATAGATAAAGCCACAACAGTAAACCCCAAAGAAGAGAAGTACACACACACTACCAACAAAAATAACAGGGATGAACAATCACCGGTAATTAATATCCCTTAATATTAATGGACTTAATTCACCTATAAAAAGACATAGGTTTACAGAATGGATATGACAGCAGAACCCATCTTTCTGCTGCATACAAGAAACACATCTCAAATTCAAAGACAGACACTACCTAAGAATAAAAGGCTGGGAAAAGACTTTCCAATCAAATGGTGTTAAGAAACAAGTGGGTGTAGCCATCTTGATATCCAACAAAATAGACTTCAAACTAAAATCAATCAAAAGAGATCAAGAAGGGCATTACATAGGAAAGATCCACCAAGATGAAGTTTCAATTCTGAACATTTATGCCCCAAACATAAGGGCACCCACATATGTAAAAGAAACATTACTAAAGCTTAAACCACATATAAAACCCCACATATTAATAGTGGGAGATCTCAACACCCCACTTTCACCACTGGACAGATCTCCCAAATTGAAACTTAACAGAGAAATAAAGGACTTAACTGATGTCATGACCCAATTGGACCTAATAGATATCTACAGAACATTCCATCCTAACAAAAAAGAATATACCTTCTTCTCAGCACCCCATGAAACTTTCTCTAAAACTGACCACATATTTGGCCACAAAGCAAATCTCACTAGATACAAAACAATTGGAATAACCTCTTGTGTTCTATCAGACCACCATGGTTTAAAGTTAGATTTCAACAACAACAAAAACTACAGAAAACCTACAATCTCATGGAAACTGAATAATGCTCAACTGAATCACCAATGGGTTAAGGAAGAAGTAAAGAAAGAAATTAAAGACTT
The DNA here is from genome assembly GCF_049852395.1 of Peromyscus maniculatus bairdii. Taxonomy (NCBI): domain Eukaryota; kingdom Metazoa; phylum Chordata; class Mammalia; order Rodentia; family Cricetidae; genus Peromyscus; species Peromyscus maniculatus. The sequence goes on along the minus strand of NC_134857.1, from coordinate 86,975,662 downwards.
CCTAGAGATCAATGAAAGTGAAGACACCACATACCCAAACTTATGGGACACTATGAAAGCAGTGCTAAGAGGGAAATTCATAGCACTAAATGCCCGCATAAAGAAGTTGGAGAAATCTCATACTAGTGACTTAACAGCACACCTGAAAGCTCTAGAACAAGAAGAAGCAAAGTCTCCCAGGAAGAATAGATGCCAGGAAATTATCAAAGTGAGAGGTGAAATTAATAAAATAGAAACTAAGAGAATACAAAAAAAATTAATGAAACAGAGTTGGTTCTTTGAGAAAATCAACAAGATAGACATGCCCTTTTCCAAACTAACCAAAAGACACAGAGAGAGAGAATCCAAATTAACAAAATCAGAAATGAAAAGGGGGACATAACAACAGACATTGAGGAAATCCAGAGAATTATCAGGTCATACTTCAAAAACCTCTACTCCACAAAACTGGAAAACATAAAAGAAATGGACAATTTTCTGGATAGGTACCACATACCTAAGTTAAATCAAGACCAAATAAACTATTTAAATAGTCCAATAACCCCAAAGCCAATAGAAACAGCCATTAAAAGTCTCCCAACCAAAAAAAGCCCAGGATCAGATGGTTTCAGTGCAGAATTCTACCAGATCTTCAAAGAAGAGTTAATACCAATGCTCTCTAAATTGTTCCACATAAGAGAAACAGAAGGAACATTACCAAACTCCTTCAATGAGGCTACAATTACCCTGATTCCTAAACCAAACAAGCATACAACAAAGAAAGAGAACTACAGACCGATCTCCCTCATGAACATTGATGCAAAAATACTCAATAAAACACTGGCAAACAGACTCCAAGAAGACATCAGAACAATTATCCATCATGATCAAGTAGGCTTCATCCCAGGGATGCAAGGGTGGTTCAACATATGAAAGTCCATCAATGTAGTACACCATATAAAAAAACTCAAGGAAAAAAAACCACATGATCATCTCATAGATGAAGAAAAGGCATTTGACAAAATCCAACAGCCCTTCATGATAAAAGTCTTGGAGCGATCAGGAATACAGGGAACATACCTAAACATAATAAAGGCAATTTACAGCAAGCCAACAGCCAACATTAAATTAAATGGAGAGAAACTCAAAGCAATTCCACTAAAATCAGGAACAAGGCAAGGCTGTCCACTCTCCCCATACTTATTCAATATAGTACTTGAAGTTCTAGCCAGAGAAATAAGACAACATAAGGAGATTAAGGGGATACAAATTGGAAAGGAAGAAGTCAAGCTTTCCCTATTTGCAGATGACATGATAGTATACTTGAGTGACCCCAAAGATTTCACCCAGGAATTGGTAAAGCTTATAAACACCTTCAGCAACATAGCAGGATACAAGATCAACTCAAAAAAATCAGTAGCCCTCCTATATACAATGGACAAAGAAGCTGAGAAGGAAATCAGAGATACATCACCCTTTACAATAGCCACAAATGATATAAAATACCTTGGGGTAACACTAACTAAGCAAGTGAAAGACCTATATGATAAGAACTTTTAGTCCCTGAAAAAAGAAATTGAAGAAGATGTCAGAAAATGGAAAGATCTCCCATGCTCATGGATAGGCAGGACCAACATAGTAAAAATGGCAATTTTACCAAAAGCAATCTACAGATTCAATGCAATCCCTATTGGTGAAATTATTATGGCCACTCCACGTAGTTAAAAGTATATTTATTTAATGGTGTAACTGACAAATTAAGTGATAGGTAGGTCGCAGGGTCTGGGGAAGGTGTATCGCAGTTCAGCGGTGTTCTCTGGAGCTCTGCTTGGTTCACCTCCATGGCTCAGAGAGTGCACAGAGTTAGCGCTGGCCCATCCAGCTTTTGGGTCTCCAGGCGCCTCCCCTGGCCCCACCTCATAGGCGTGACAGTTGCCAGAGTCTCAATGGGGGTTGGAACTTCCAGATCCAAGCTGGAATGGCTACCCACTACAAATCCCCATCAAAATACCAACACAATTCTTCACAGACCTGGAAAGATTAATACTCAACTTCATATGGAAAAACAAAAAATCCAGGATAGCCAAAAGAATCCTGTACAATAAAACAACCTCTGGAGGCATCACAATCCCTGACTTCAAGCTCTACTATAGAGCTACAGTAATAAAAACAGCTTGGTATTGGCATAAAAACCGACATGTGGATCAAAGGAATCAAATTGAAGACACTGACATTAACCCACACACCTATGAACATATAATTTTTGACAAAGAAGCCAAAAGTGTACAATGGAAAAAAAAAAGCATCTTCAACAAATGGTGCTGGCATAACTGGGTATCAAAGTGTAGAAGGCTGCAAATAGATCCATATCTGTCACCATGCACAAAACTTAAGTCCAAGTGGATCAAGGACGTCAACATAAATCCAGCTACTCTGAACCTGCTAGAAGAGAAAGTAGGAAGTAGTCTTGAACGCATTGGCATAGGAGATCACTTCCTAAATATAACACCAGTAGCACTGACACTGAGAGAAACAATCAATCAATGGGACCTCTTGAAACTGAGAAGCTTTTGTAGAGCAAAGGATACGGTCAACAAGGCAAAGCGACAGCCTACAGAATGGGAAACGATCTTCACCAACCCCACATCTGACAGAGGACTGATATCCAGAATATATAAGGAACTCAAGAAATTAGACATCAAAACGACCAACAGTCCAATTAAGAAATGGGCTATAGAACTAAACAGAGAATTCTCAACAGAGGAAACTCAAATGGCTGAAAGACATTTAAGGAATTGCTCAACATCCCTAATCATAAGGGAAATGCAGATCAAAACAACTCTGAGATACCACCTTATGCCTGTCAGAATGGCTAAGATCAAAAACACTGAAGACACTTATTGTGGAGAGGATGTGGAACTAGGGGAACTCTCCTCCACTGCTGGTGGGAATGCAAGCTTGTACAACCTCTTTGGAAATCAATATGGCTCTTTCTTAGAAAATTGGGAATCAATCTCCCCCAAGATCCAGCTATACCACTCTTGGGCATATACCCAAGAAATGCTCAATCATACCACAGGAGTACTTGCTCAGCTATGTTCATATCAGCATTGTTTGTAATAGCCAAAACCTGGAAACAACCTAGATGCCCTTCAACTGAAGAATGGATAAATAAATTCTGGCCATATACACAATGGAATACTACTCAGCAGAGAAAAATAATGACATCATGAGGTTTGCAGGCAAATGGATGGATCTAGAAAAAAATCATCCTGAGTGAGGTAACCCAGACTCAGAAAGACAAGTATGGTATGTACTCACTCATAGGAGGATGCTAGATGTGGACTGGACCCTAATAGTTGTGCCAGAAACCGCATCCAAGAGTCTAATTAGTGAGAAAGAGGAGGGTTTATATGAGCGAGAATTGATGAAACCAAGGTTGGATAAAGCAGTGACAAATAGCCAAATGAATGGAAACACATGAACTATGAACCAAAGCCTGAGGGGTCCCCAACTGAATCAGGCCCTCTGAATAGGTGAGACAGTTGATTGACGTGGTCTGTTTGGGAGGCATCTAGGCAGTGGTACCAGGTCCTGGGCTCATTGCATGAGTTAGCTGTTTGAAACCTGAGACTTATGTAGGGTCCCTTGGCTCAATCTGGGAGGAGGGGACTGGACCTGCCTGGACTGAGTCTATCAGGTTGATCTCAGTCCTTGGGGGAGGCTTTGCTCTGGAGGAGATGGGAATGGGGGGTGGGCTGGGGTGAAGTGGAGGGGGACAGGAAGCGGGAGAACAAGGGAATCTGTGGCTGTTATGTAGAACTGAATAGTATTGTAAAATAAAATTATAATAATAATAATAAAAAGCTAACAACCCCCCAAAAAAGAATGGATCTATTTGCATTCTTCTACCTGCAGGCATTCAAGTAGACCAGTGCATTTGTTGATGATGTATTTTTTTTCAATTGTATTTCTGGCTTCTTTATAAAAAAAAACAAAAAACACCAGGGATCCATTGGTAAGTAAAGCTAGGTTTGTGTCTCAAATTGTATTCCATTGAAAAACATGTTTGCTTTGTGCCAATACCATTCCGTTTTTATTAGCAGTACAATTTGAGGTTTGGGATGGTGGTATCTCCAACAGTTCTTTTACTATTGGAGTACTAAAACACTACTAGGAGTGTTTTATGGAGATATTTTATTTGTACTGAAATGTGATTTTATTTGTATGTTAATAAATAAAGTTGCCTGGGGGTCAGAGCTAATAGCAAGCCATAATAGAAGCTGGTTGTTGGTGGTGCACGCCTTTCATCTCAGCACTTGGGAGGCAGAGCTAGGCGGATCTCTGTGTGTTCAAGGATACCGCCATCATGGAGATACACACCTTTAATCACAATACCAACCTTAGAAAACCTAGAGGTCTGTATAGAAAGGCAGTGATGAGGAGGTCATGTGGTTGGGTTTACAACCAATGAGAAGGCAGAACACAAAGTCAATAAAAGGATAGACACACAGGAAGTAAGCCTCTTTGCTGAGGGGAAGGACAGCAGTGGCAGTGAAGGGTAAGAAAGGGTTTTTAGCCAGGCGGTGGTGGCTCAGGCCTTTAATCCCAGCACTCGGGAGGCAGAGCCAGGCGGATCTCTGTGAGTTCGAGGCCAGCCTGGTCTCCAAAGAGAGTTACAGGAAAGGCGCAAAGCTACACAGAGAAACCCTGTCTCGAAAAAACCAAAAAAAAAAAAAAAAAAAGAAAAAAGAAAGGGTTTTTAGCTCTTAGCTATTCCTCTGACCACTTGGGCTTTTAACTCTGCAATCGGCTCTGTGTTTCTTATTTAATAAGACTGTTCATCTACAGTGTTTTAAATACTATTTTGTTTTTGTGTTTCCACATATGCTGGTTAGTGTTAACCTGACCCAAGCTAGAGTTATCAGAGTAGAGGATGCCTCAACTGAGAAAATGTCTCCATAATATTGGCTATAGGCAAGCCTGTGGGCTTTTCTTAATGATAGATATGGTGGTGGGGCATCCCATTGTGGGTGGGGCCACCCTTGCTCTGGTGGTGATGGGTTCTTTAAGAAAGCAGGTTGAGCAAACCATGTGGAACAAGCTAGTAGGCAGCATGCCTCCATAGCCTCTATATCAGGCCCTGTCTCCAGGTTCCTGCTATGCTTGAGTTCCTGTCCAGATTTCCTTCAGTGATGGGCTGATATTGAAAATAAGCCAAACAAACTCTTTCTTCCACAACTTGGTTTTGGTGATGCTGTTTATCATGATCATAGCAACAGTAACCTTAAGTAGACACCATACAAAGCTAAAAATTGTTCTTTCAAGTTATGTGTTGGAAGTTTGATGGGGACTGCATTGAATATGTGATTGCTTTTGGTAGGATAATGATTGTCACTATAGTAATCCTATGGATCCATGAGCATGGGAGATCTTTTCATCATCTGATATGTTCAATTTCATTCTTCAGTGTCTTCAAGTTTTTGTCAAATTTAAGTCTTTCACTTGCTTTGTTAAGAGTAACCCCAAGAGAGTGTATTTCTTACAGGTTATTGTGAAAGATATAGTCCCAGATGTGTGACTGATTTTTGTGTATTAATTTTATATCCTGCTACTTTGCTGGAAGTGTTTATTATCTGTAGGAATTTTCTAGTGGAATTTTTAGGGTCACTTACACATATAATCATATCTGCAAATAATGATACTTTGACTTCTTCCATTCCTATTGTGCCCCCTTGATCTCGTTAAGTTGTCTTATTGCTCTAGTAAAGACATTTAGTACTATGATGAATAGATTCAGAGATAGTGAACAACCCTGTCTTGTTTCTGATTTTAGTGGAAATGCTTTGAGATTGTTGGCATTTAGGTTGATGCTGGCTATAGGCTTGCTGTAAACTGCCTCTCTTATTTTGAGGTACTTCCCGTGTATTCCTAGCCTCTCCAATGCTTTTATCTTGAAGGAGTGTTGGATTTGGTCAAAGGCCTTTTGTCAAATGAGCTGATCACGTGGTTTCTGTCTTTCAGTCTGTTTACACAAGGTGTTATTTTTATCATTTACATACATTGAACCATCCCTGCATCTCTGGGATAAAACCCACTTAATTGTAATGGATTTTCACTGTTCTACAGGTGGTGGGACCTGGGAGAATGAAGCCAAAAAATGAGGGTATTGGTGCAATTATTAAGGCCACTCCACGTAGTTAAAAGGGAGGTTTATTTTGTGGGGTAACTTACAAGTGAATGGATAGTTTACAGAGTCTGGGAAAGGTGTGGCACTGTCCAGTGGTGTTCTCTGGAGAACTCTTCTCCATCTACTTCCAGCATCCAGGGTCCAGGAACTAAGAGAGCTGGCGCATCCAGATCTTGGGTCTTCAGGGTCCTCTCTTGTCCCTGCCTTATAGGTGTGACAGTTACCAAAGCCTCAATGGGGGTTGGAACTTCCAGATCAAGGCTGGAATGGCTACCCACTACATGAGGGAGGTGACAATCTCATGCAATAGCTAAATTTATTCAGAGACCCAGACAATTTTATTGAGGGCTAAGAAAAGTCACATGAGTAAAGTACTCATAAGTTCAAGCTGTATACAATCACAAGGACAAGTCTCATGTGGCAAAAACATGCTTTTTCATAGAGGCATATAAAGAATAATTTAAATATTTTATTGAATAATAATAGCAAGCAATGATGAGTAATCTGAGGTAAATTCACTCCTATCAGCTACAGCTGACAGGAGCAGAAAACATATTCCAAGAAAAATTAAGCATTTTGAAGGAACCTAGGTCACAAGATTCTTGTTATCTTGGAGTGTTCTCACAAGCATTCATAATTCTTCTCAGACGATTCCATTCCTGGACTGTGTTCTGACAATGGATGATCTTTTGATGTGTTCTTGTATTCAGTTTGCAAGTATTTTATTGAGAATTGTTGCATTCTCACTACAGAACAAGGGAAATTGATCTGTAATTCTCTTTCTTTGTTGGATCATTATGTGGTTGAGATATCAAGTAACTGTGGCCTTGTAAAAAGAATTGGGCAATATCCCTTCTATTTCTATTTTCATGGAATAATTTGAGGAGATTAGATGTTAACTCTTTGAAAGTCTGGTAGAATTCTGAGCTAAGTCCATCTAGCCTTGGGATTTTTCTGGTTGGAAGACTTGCAGTGCTCTATTTCACTAGGGGCTATAGGCCTGTTTAAAATGGAATCTCATCTTGATTTACCTTTGGTAAGTACTATCTATCAAGAAAATTATACAACACATCCCTCCTGCACCCATTGGTAATAAGAGGTAAGGCCCTATCTCCTGACTGGATAGTCCAGTTCTCCAGACCCTAGGCCCTAGGGGCACATTCCATGCCCCTCCCCCAGGTACCTCAGCCCCAGAGACCAGGCAGCAACCTCTTTGGCCCCTCACCAACCATCCCACCCCCCTAAAACTCCTTACCCCTGCTACTACCAGAGCCATGCACTCATTTGGAAGAAGAGGTAAGGCCCCATCTCCCAACTAGACAGCCCAGGTCTCTAGCCTCTAGGCCCTGGGGGGCACATTCTATGCCCCTCCCCCCAGCCACCACAGCCACAGGTCCCACTTGCACCAATTGGAAGAAGAGGGTCTGGAGTTCCACCTGTACAGATTGAAGGAAGAAATGGGTAGACAGCAGTGTAATAAGACATTCAATAACATAAAGAGCAATATGGTACCACCAGAACTTAGTGACCCTACAACAGCAAGACCTGAATATTCCAAAGCAGATGATCCAGAAGAAAACGACCTTAAAAATAACTTTATGAAGATGAAAGAGACCCTTAAAGAGGAAACAAAAAATTCCCTTAAAGAAATGGAGGAAAAGACAAATCAAAAATTGGAAGAAATCAATAAATCCCTTAAAGAAACCCCCCAAAAAACAATCAAACAGGTGAAGGAAACAGTTCAAAACTTGAAAATTGAAATAGAGGTAATAAAGAAAACACAAATTAAGATAATTCAGAAGAATGAAAATCTAAGTAAACAAACAGGAACTACAGAAGCAAACATAACCAACAGAATACAAGAGATAGAAGAGAGAATCTCAGGCATTGAGTACACCATAGAGGAAATAGATTCATCAGTCAAAGACAATGTTAAATACAACAAATTCTTAACACAAAACATCCAGGAAATCTGGGATACCATAAAAAGACCAAACCTAAGAACAATAGGGATATAAGAAAGAGATGAATTCCAGCTCAAAGGCACAGAGAATATATTCAACAAAATCATAGAAGAAAACTTTCCCAACCTAAAGAAAGACAAACCTATGATGGTACAAGAAGCTTACAGAACGCCCCCCCCAAAAGTCCCCTTACCACATAATAATCAAAACACTATACAGAATAAAGAAAGAATATTAAGATCAGCAAAGGGAAAAGGTCAAATTGCATATAAAGGCAGACCTACCAGAATTACACCCAATTTCTCAAAGGAAGCTCTGAAAGACAGAAGGACCTGGACAGACATTCTGCAGACACTAAGAGACCATGGATGCCAGCCCAGACTACTATACCCAGCAAAGCTTTCAATCACCAAATACGGAGAAAACAAGATATTTCATGACAAAACCAGATTTAAAAATTATATATCCACAAATCCAGGCCTACAGAAAGTACTGGAAGGAAAACTCCAAGGAAGTTAGCTGCAACCATCAAAACCCAGGCAACAGATAACCTCACACCAGCAAGGCCCAAAGAAGAGAAACACACACACACTACACCAGCACTATCAAAACAAAAAATAACAGGAATTAACAATAACTGATCATTAATATCTCTTAAAATCAATGGACTCGATATACCTAAAAAAAAAAAAAAAAAAAAACAGGCCAACAGAATGGGTATGGAGACAGGATCCATCCTTCTCTGCATGCAAGAAACACACCTCAGAGTAAGGGGTTGGGAAAAAAATTTTTCCAATCCAATAGACATAAGAAACAAACTGGTGTAGATATCCTGATATCTAACAAAATAGACTTCAAACTAAAATTAATCAAAAGAGAAAGAGGACATTTCATATTCATTACAGGAAAAATCCATCAAGATGAAATCTCAATTCTGAACATTTATGCCCCAAACACAAGGGCACCTGTATTTGTAGCATAAATTATTAGAAGGTCTGGTTAATAAAATCAAACCCAGGGCCAGGTATTAGGGTGAATGCTGGAAGATAGAGAAGCAGAACAAGCCACAGCCACCTCACCTTGCCAATTCCTCAGCTGATCTTGTTTCCTCAAACTGGAAGCATCTGTGTCCTCATCCAAGTGGATCTCACTCTAGACAGGTCTACCAGACAGAAACTTAACAGAGAATTAAGAGAACTAACAGATGTTATGACTCAAATGGACCTAACAGACATCTACAGAATATTTCACCCAAATACAAAAGAATATACCTTCTTCCTAGCACATCACGGAACTTTCTCCAAAAGTGACCACAAACTTGGTAACAAAGCAAATCTCAACAGATACTAAAAAACTGGAATAATTCCCTGTAACTTATGGGATCACCATGGCTTAAAGTTAGAATTCAACAATACAAATTGCAGAAAGCCTACAAGCTCATGGAAACTGAACAATGCTCAACTGAATCATCAATGGTTCAAGGAAGAAATAAAGAAATTAAAGACTTTCTAGAATTCAATGAAAATGAATGCACAACATACCCAAACTTGTGGGACACTGTGAAAGCACTGCTAAGAGGAAAGTTTATAGTGTTAAATGACTACATAAGAAAGTGGAGAAATCTTACACTAGGAACCTAAGAATACACCCGAAAGCTCTAGAACAAAAAGAAGCAAACACCCAGGAGGAGCAGATGACAGGAAATAATCAAACTGAGGACTGAAATCAATAAAATAGAAACAAAGAGAAGAATCCAAAAAATCAAAGTGAAGAGTTGGTTCTTTGAGAAAGTCAACAAGATAGACAAACCCTTATCCAAATTAACCAAAAAGCAGAGAGAGAGAATATTCAAATTAACAAAATCAGCAATGAAAAGGACATAATAACAGACACTGAGGAAATCCAATGAATTAGATCATACTTCAAAAACCTGTACTCCACAAAATTGGAAAGTTTAAAAGAAATGGACAATTTTCTGGATAGGTACAACATACCAAAATTAAATCAAGACCAGATAAACTATTTAAATAGACCCATAACCTCTAAGGAAATAGAAGCAGTTATTAAAAGTCTCCCAACCCCCTCCCCCCCCCCAAAAAAAGCCCAGGGCCAGATGGTTTCAGTGCAGAATTTCAAAGAAGAGCTAATACCAATATTCCTGAAATTGTTCCAAACAATAGAAACAGAAGGAACATTGCCAAACTCTTTTTACGAGGCTACAGTTACCCTGATAACCAAACCACACAAAGATGCAACTAGGAAAGAGAACTACATGCCAATCTCACTCATGAACACTGATGTAAAATTAATAAAATACTGGTAAACTGAATCCAAGAACAAATAAAAAAAATCATTCACCATGATCAAGTAGGCTTGTTTATCTTGTACAGCTACTCTGGAAATAAGTATGGTGGTATCTCAGAAAACTGGGAAATCAAGCCAGCAATACCACTTTTGGGCATATACCCAAAAGATGCTCAACCACAGCATAAGGACATTTGCTCAACTATGTTCATAGCAGCACTATTTGTAATAGCCAGAACCTGGAAACAACCTAGATGCTTCTCTATCAAAGAATGGATAAAGAAAATGTGGTACATTTACACAATGGAGTATTACTCAGAAGTAAAAAACAGTGACACCATGCAGTTTGTAAGTAAATGGGTAGAACTAGAAAAAAAAATCATCTTGAGTGAGGTAACCCAGACCCAGAAAGACAAACATGATATGTACCTACTCATAAGTGAGTATTAGATGCAAAGTGAAGGTAAATAGGCTACAACCCACAACCCCAGAGAAGCTAGGTAAAGAAGAGGACCCTGAGGGACATGCATGGATCACCCCTGGAATGGCAAAGGGTTAAGATCTCCTGGGTAAACTGGGAGGGCAGAGTAGAGGGGATAGGATGGGGGGTAGGAACATGAGGGCTTGAGATGGCTGTGTTCAGAGAGGGATAGAGAAGGAGAACAATGAAAGAGATATCTTGACAGAATGAGCCATTGTGGAGCTAGAGAGAAATCTGGTGCTAGGGAAATCCTCAGGAACCCACAACAATGTCCCTGGCTAAGACTCCTAGCAATGGGAGAGCGTGCTTGAACAAGCCTTCCCTTGTACTCTGATGACTACCCTAATTATCATCATAAAACCTATATTCAGCAACTGATGGAAGCAGAGTCAGAGACCCATAGCCAACCACTTGGTCAGGCTCCTGGAGTTCATTCGAAGAGAGAGAGGAGGGACTATAAGAGCAATAGGGGATAAGGTCATGATGGGAAAAAACACAGACAGCTGACCCAAGCTAGTGGGAGCCCAGGGACTCTGGACTGACAGCTGGGGAGCCTTCATGGGACCACACCTAGGCCCCTTGAATGAGGGTGACAGATGTGTGGCTTGATCTGTTTGTGATTCCCCTGGCAGGTGGATCTGGATTCATTCTAAGTACATGAACAGGCTCTTTTAGAGCCCATTCCCTACACTGCCATGCCTTACTCAACCTTGATGCTGTGGGGAGGGTCTTGGGCCTGCCCCAACTTGGTATGCCAGCCTATGTTGAATATCCAAGGGAGACCTTATACCATCTTTGGGGTGGGTAGGGTTGGGATGGGGGGAGGGAGGAGTGGAAGAAGGGAAAGGAGGGGGAACAACGGGCAGATGTAAAATAAAAAAAACTTTAAATAAACAAGTAAACCTTAAAAAATTATACATCTTCTTTTGAATTTTTCCAACTTGGTTAAGTACAGGTTTTGAAAATATGCCCTAATGATTCTCTGGATGGGCTTGGTGTGTGTTGTTACATCACATCTTTAATCCCATGAGTTCCAGGTTAGCCTGGTCTACAGAGCAAGATCCAGGACAGGCACCAAAGCCACACAGAGAAACCCTGTCTTGGAAAAAACAAAACAGAACTAAACAAAACAAAACAAAAATAACAGAAAGCTTACAAACTCATGGAAACTGAAGAACTTGCTACAGAATGAAAAATGGATGAAGACAGAAATTAAGAAAGGAAAATTTTTTAAAATTGCATGAAATCACAACAAAAAATATTCAAACTTTCGGGACACAATGAACATGGTCCTAAGAAGCAACTTCATAGTACTAAGTGCTTCCATTGTTTTTTAAACACCACTGATTGAAGCTGGATATCACCATCACCTGGCTAAGCTTTCTATTATTGTTGATATCCAGCTTCAATCAGTGGTGGTCAGATAGAATACAGGGTACTGTTTCAATCTGAATTTATCTGTTGAGACTTGTTTTTGTGCAAGTATATGCTCAAATTTGAAGGAAGTTCATGAGCTGCTGAGAAAGTATATTCTTTTTCATTGGGTGGAATGTTCTGTAAATATATTAGGTCCATTTGATTTATGATATCATTAATCTCCAGCATTTCTCTGTCCATTTTAAGAATGGGGTATTTAAGTCACCCACTATCACTGTGTAAGAGCCAATATGTGATTTTACCTGTAGTAGTGTTTCTTTTTTGAAGTGGATACCCTTGTACTTAGTGCACAGATGTTTAAATTTCCAAAATCCTCATGGTGGATTTTTTTTTCCTTGAATGAGTATGTTGTGTCCTTATCTTATCTCTTCTGATTAGTTTTTTTTGAAGTCTATTTTGTTATATATTAAAATAATTACAGTAGCTTGCTTCTTACGTCCATTTGCTTGGAATATACTTTTCCATACTTTTACTCTCAGGTGATGTCTATTGTTGATGTTAAGGTGTTTCTTAGATGCAGCAACAGGATGGGTTCTGTTTTGGAAAGTATTTATTAGTCTGTGTCTTTTTATGGGGGAATCGAGATCACTGATGTTGAGAGTTACCAATCAGCAGTGTTCACTAGTTTCCTTTCTTTTCCTGTGTTGTGTTTTTTCCCTAATTTAATTTACTGGTTTGTTACTGTTTATTCCTCTTATTTTCTTGGATGTGATCAATCTCTTCTGGTTGAAGTTTTCCCTCTAGTGCTCTTTGTAGGGCTAGCTTGTAGATAGACACTGCTTCAATTTGGTATTATTAAGGAATGTTTTCATATAATGATTGAATGTTTTGCTGGCTATAGTAGTCTGGACTGGCATCTCTGGTCTCTTAAGATTTTTTTAGAACGTCAAGTCCCTTATGGCTTTTAGAGTCGACATTGAAAAGTGAGGATTTTTTCTAAAAGGTCTGCCTTTATATGCTGTTTGATCTTCCATTGCAGCTTTTAATATTCCTTCTTTCTTCCATACATTTATGTGCCATGGAGACTTTTGTTTCTAGTCCAGCCTACTTGGTGTTCTGTAAGCTTCATGTAGCCGATTAAGACACTTTCTTTAGGTTAGGAAAATTTTCTTCTGCGGTTTTGTTTAAAATATTTTCTTTGCCTTTGATCTGGGTTTCTTTTTCTTCCTCTATTCCTACTGTTCATAGATCTAGTCTTTTTTATAGTGTCCCAGACTTCATGGATGTTTAGTGCCTGGCTACTTTTATATTTAACATTTTTTTGACCAAAGTATCTGTTTTCTCTATCTTGTCTTCAGTTCCTGAGATTCTCTCGTCCATCTCTTGTATTCTGTTCATGAGGCTTGCCTCTGATGTTCCTGTTTGACTTCCTGAATTTTTCATTTCAACTTTTCCCTCATTTTGCATTTTCTTTATTGAATCAACTGTCACTTTCTTGCCTTGAACCATTTTCTTCATTTCATTCCACTGTTTGTGTTTTCATAGATTTCATTGGTGAATTTATTCATATCCTCCTTAAGTACCTCTAACATATCCATAAAGGCTGTTTACAAGTCCTTATCTTGTTCTTTAGCTATATTGCATTTCTCAGGGCCTACTGTAGTTTGATTGTTGGGCTTTAGTGAAGACATATTGCACCAGCTGTTATTGTTTTTATGCTGGTGTGTAGGCATCTAGGTTGGAAAGGATTGTAATTCTAGGTGCTAATATCTGGTCTTGTAGGGTTCCCCCCCTCTTTGGTGGGTATTCTGTTCCTTGGTTTCTTTCACATTCTCTGGTTCTTAGGAGTGTGGTAGCTATGGTTTGCCAGGTAGGGCATGAGATCCTGCCAGGTGTGGCCACTGGGGGTCTGGTAGAATGTGTTTCTGGGTATTCGGAACTGACAGTAATAAATGGGGATAGGCTAGAAGGGAGGGGGACTGAGAGGGTTGACAGGAAAGAAAACATCTGGGTGTGCCACCAGAATCTGTAGACCCCTGGGAATAGAGCAGTGAGGAAGGAGAGACCACATGTGGTCTACTACAACGCTGTGGGTAAGACTGGGGAACTGGAATTGGAGGGAAGAGGAGACAGGAAAGATTGCCTTTCTGATTCTGTGGCTGGAGTGGCCTGCATGTACCCAGGGAATTGGCAGCTGAGACAAAGAGGTGGTGGGAGAGGTGATTCCTTGGCAGGCAAGTCAAAGGTGTTTTGATTTGCATTCCCTAATTGCTAGAGATGATGAATATTTTTTTCAGATGTGTTTTAGCTTTTCTTTGTCTTCTTTTGAGAACTTCTCATTTAGGCAATTCTCATTGGAAAACATTTTTACAGGATTGGTAAGCTTTTGAGAAGGGACAGGATTGATCTTTCATATTGTTGGTATTTTTATTTTTGTGATGAGATCTGGGAATGTTGACTTTTCTGTTTGTGTGGGCAGGTTGGGCCTAGAGGCTGGAAATGGCTTGGGTAGAATAGAGTTAAGTAGTCAGCCTGGATTGAGCTCATGTTGAGGATGTGCCTTCTGGTCCAAACCTGGAGTGTGGAGGTGGATCTGGCTGGGTAGAAAGGTCAGATGTAGTATGAGAGGAGTCTGTGGGTTTGGGAATAGGTAATGAGGGTTCTGGCAGAAACTAGAGGCAGGTTGTGGCAGAGGCAAGACAGGCTTGGCTAGGGCAGGATACTGGCTGTGGGACCTGGGTTAGACATGGTATGTCAGGGAGGCTCAAGGAGACTCATGGGGCTAGGCTATAGATAATGTGAGAAATTTAGATGAATGGAGAGGCTAGGTGCAGGGCAGAAGAGATCTGTGGGTGATGGCAGGTGTTGCAGGTCCTGATAGATACCCACTTAGAGTTATGCTGTGGTGCAGGCAGGTTGTGTCAAGATTAGGCCAGGCACTACATATAGGGACAGCCGGGCTAGATCTGTTGGGCTGGGGAGAAGGAATGGATGGTGAGTGTTAGGGAGACTCACAGAGCTAAACCCTGAAGAAGGAAGTGTGGGGGGGGTCTGGCTAGGCAAAGAGGTTGGAGGTGATGTCTCATTTTAAAAGTCAGCAAATCCCCAAAGTGTGTATCAAAGGGCACCAATTTAGAAAAATTGAGAAGATGTTAAGTTTACATCTCAGGGGCTTATTATATAAAGTGCCTGATGTACAAGCATAAGGATCCTTGGCACCAGTGTAAAAGCTGCACATGGCCATTTATATTTGTAATGCTAGTGCTGGAAGAGGAATGGGCAACATAGGCTACACTCCATAGGCAACATGAAAAGAATAGGACCCTATCTCAAAACTACTAAATATAAAAATTGAAACCAAAGCTGGGCGGTGGTGGCACACGACTTTAATCCCAGCACTCTTGAGGCAGAGGCAGGCGGATCTCTGAGAGTTTGAGGCCAGCCTGGTCTATAAAAGCCAGTTCCAGGAAAGGTGCAAAGCTACACAGAGAAACCCTGTCTTGGAAAAAAACAAAAAAAACAAATAGAGGTAGTTATGGTGGGGGCACATCTAAAATCTCAGGTCTTTTTATTTTTATTTTTTGTTGGTTGTTATAGATTTTTTTTTCCAAGACAGGTTCTTGCTATGCAGACCAGGCTGCCCTGTGACACAGAGAGATCTGTCTACCATCTCCAATATAAACATTAAATTTATATGACACACAAAGAAAGACAATGTGGCTGATGATTAAGCAAAGAAACAGACAGTATAAATAGATCCAGTCATTGTAGATAATTGCAAATCTCAATAGAAACAGTAAAATACAAATGAATATAGGCAAAAAGCAACCAAAAGCAAAAAAAACATATGAACAGTACAATAAATGGAAAATAGTTATATTTTTTATCTATGAGGAAAATGCCAGCTAAATCCAAGAGTAGATAACACAACAGAACTACCCAAAACATCAGAAATTTAAAAACTGCTAATGTCTGCGAAGGCATCTGAAGATACAAAGAAACTTGGGAGCTGTGGGAATGTAAAATTGTATCATCATAGCATTCAGGAAAACACTCTGGCAATTTAAAATAAAACTAAATGTGCACTTGTTATGTGATCCAGCACTCAGTCTCAGACCATTTCTTGTTGTCTGTGAGTCAAGATGTAAGAACTCTCAACTTCTTCTCTAGCACCAAATCTGCCTGCATGCTGCCTTGCTTCCCTCCATGACGATAATGGACTAAACCTCTGAACTGTAAGAGAGCCACCAAAATGGAATTTTTTCCATTATAAGAGTTGCTGTGGTCATGATGCCTCTTCACAGCAATAGAAACCACAATGAAGACATAGCTACACAAAACATTACAACTCGGAAAAAACAGGCGAAAAGTAAATGGGATTCCATACTGTTGGGCAACTTACTACAATATACATAATTATTTGAAAACAGAAAAGTTTAAAATAAAGGAAAACAAAAAAAAATGAAGTAAAAGAGCTACCTTCACCTTTTAATTAGTAACTATCCTCATCTTTTAGGAATACATTCCAAGATCTCCACTGGATATTTGAAAACAGTAATGAACCTTATATATACTATATTTTATTATCTACTACATATACAAATTTACAGTATTTTCTACTTAAAGACATGCACCATAGCTATAACTTTTAGTTTGAAGTGAAATTAAAACTGGCAAGAGTTTTTCTTCACAGTATCATCAATACATTTGTTCCTACCAACCTCAGCATATCATTTCTTTCCTCATTGTCATGAACTTTCATGTTATTACATAAAGGTTTTTAATTTATGGCTTTACTTTAACATATCTAAATTGCCAGCACTATTGCACTTGTGGTTTTGAGCCACACCTAGTAAAAAAAGGGTTTCTCAATCTCAAGGATTGCATTTGACAAATAGAACATCCACTAAAAGTAAAATACAGAACACGATTCAGGGACAAGGGGGATGATTTATCTGCCAAGTGAGATGGTACAAGATTTCATCAAGTGACTCATAATAGTAAAAAAATTAAAACTTACCAATTGTGGAATTCTGCTATGTTTAATTTAATGCATTTAGACCACAGTTGATTGTGTGCTTTTTTTTAAGTGTCTATGTACAGTTTAATATTACTTGTAACCTAAATATTTGAAATAATTCTCTGTGCAACAATGAAAATTTTATTATTGGCAAGGTTTATGAAGACCAATTCAGTATTTCAGGAAGTATACAGACTTTTTAGATCTATTTCCTTCTGCATGGCACTGACAAATTGTGTTTCAAAGGGCATTTGTTCAATCCACCTAAGTCACTCAATCTATCAGTATAAAGATTCATTACACATCTTTACTATCTTTAATATAAACAGTTTATGTGGTAATATCCTCCTGTCTTACGGTTTCTATTGCTGTGAAAAGACATGACCACAACAACTCTTATAAAGAAAAACATTTAATTGGGTGACTTACAGTTCAGAGATTCAGTCCATTATCATGATGCCACGGGGACATGGCATGCAGGTAGACATGGTGCTGGAGAGATAGCTGAGAGTTTTACATCTTGTGCAGACAACAGTAAGTGAATTGTTTTATTGGGCATGGCTTGAGTATATATGAGACCCCAAAGCCTGCCTCCACAGTGACATATATCCTCTAACAAGACCACACCTACTCCAACAAGGCCATATCTCCTAATACTGCCATTCCCCTTGGGTCCATTTTCTTTCAAACCACTATATCCTCTTAATCAATTTTGTTTCTTTTTTCTTTTTGGTTTTTCAAGACAGGGTTTCTCTGTGTAGCTTTGCTGCCTGTCCTGGAACTCACTCTGTAGCCCAGGCTGGCCTCAAACTCAGAGATCCGAATGCCTCTGCCTCTGACGTGCCTAAGATTAATCTTGATTGTTAAATTTAATGAGATCTGAGTGGGTAGTGTCTTTTAGCAGGCAGGTCCCCCCCCCCAAAAAAAAAAAGAATTCCAAAGAAAAATTAGTGCTGCTTGCTAACTTACTTTCATGGACATCAGACTCCAATTTCTCTGGGCTTCCAATGTGGACTGAAGACCAATGAGTGTTCATGAATCTTTCATTCCTTCAAAGGCACCTACTATGGATTTTTCAGCATGCAGATGGCCATTGTTCTCCTTACTATCTAGACCTTATTGCTTGGTTCTAAGTAACCTTTACATGTTTTATATACATTTTAGGTTCTGTTCTGATGAAGACTACCTCTTTTGATTTTTGATATTAATAATTTGTTTTCCTTTTTTAATTTGATGGGTTTTCTTAGTAGGGTCCCATGATAAAGTACCATAAAGCAGGTGGCTTAAATCATAAAAATTTCTTGAAATCATAGAGGGTAAACTCTCAGGGTTTCCTTTGAAAGCAGTATAGGAAGATATTCTTTCTCCTCCTACCATCTGGCTGCCTGCAACTAGGCACTCCTTGGCTAGGTCCCATTCCTGCCTCCGTCTTCTTATGACCTTCTTTTCTATGTCTTGTATCTGCCTGTCTTCTTTAAGGACAGTGACCACTGGATCTGATGAGGAGAATCTGATGTAGTATTAACCATAAAAATTGTATCTATCAATTCCCATCAATTTCAACAAAGTCCCTAGGTAACAGCTATTGAAAACCTTTCTGTATCATTATTTCCATTTCTTCCTCTTATACCACAAAGATGGTAAGGTATTTGATTAGACCTTCAAATCTCAGATACTGCATTTTTATTTTCACTACTGTCCCTTTGTGATAATTATATTATATATTTTCAACTCTTCTATCTTAAGGTTTATTGATCATTCTTGTGTTGTCTTAGACCATATTTAGTTCTAGAACTGCATTAAGTTTTCATGTCTCTGCTATTTTATGTCTTCATACTTACTTTCATCAATACTTTCACCATTGTTATTAATTTCTAACAGTTTGCTTCTACTCAGATTCCTTTTAGATCATTTTCTGCTCTTTTACATGCCTTGCATATTTTTTTTACTTTGTTTCCGATATTTTCTACAAATGACAGAAGTATAAAAAAGATCTATTGTTACCTCGAGAGAACAGTATGCCCTTCTATTGTCAGGCTTCAATGTGTGGAGATCAAAAGCAATCTGACTGCAGGTGCAGAGGAGTTGGCCAGTGTTGCTACAGATGGCCTCACCTTATTCTATGATTACTAACTATGGGCTTCTATTACTACTATGTGATTACTATGGGCTTCCTTTGTGCACTGGTGTGACTGTATTAGAATCTTTGTGTTTTTCAGGTGACCTGTCAGTTTTCTAAACAATACATTTCTCTGTGCACTGTATCATTACTGCAAAATTTGGGATACCTGTGGTATTTTCTTTGTATTCCACTCGTGTCTTTGGCTTTAAGTATCTCAGGAAAATTTATTTCTTTTTCTTTTTCAGTCAATTAACAAGCTGTATGTTGGATACAGCTGCCTAGAGAACCTTAACAGACAAGCATGGTAGTACAAGCCAATAGTCCTATCACTTGGGAGACTAAGGAAATCCTGAGTTTGAGTCCAGCATGGGCTACATCATGAGTTCAAGAACAGGCTAGAATATACTGTAAGACTCTGTCTCAAAAAGGCTCAGATTTTTTTCCTTTGTTTTAGGTCTGTTCTACATTATTTCCTTCCTACTAAATCAGTATAACCTGTAAAGAGAGTACATGTACATGATGAGAGTTCCATGGCTACTTATAAGCCAATATTTTCTGACATTTCACTTTGCAGTAAGCCTGTAAAAGAGATAAAAAAAACTTTCCATTTATACATCAAAGAAACACTCATGACACCATTCCAGAAATATACAACACAACCTTATTATAAGTATTAATGTCCTAAATAGTATTAAATCTCAAGTTTAATTTTCTAAAGTTTGATCAGAAGTAAATTTGCTGAGAATGGGAGAAATGGTCTTCCCTAAAGAAAAGCACACTGACCGACCAAATGGTCAGCTCTGAACAGATACATAATAATGACATCATATAGACAGAGCAGGTTATACTTATAGATTAACACACATGCACGCATGCACATGCACACACACACACACACACACGCACGCACGCACACGCACGCACGCGCACACACACATGTACACACCCATACATATGCATGCACACGCATGTACACAGGCTTGTAACAACATTTAATGAAAAAAAAGGCCATGAATTTGAAAGGAAGGAAGGAAGGTACATGCTATGGTCTAGAAAGAGGAAAGGGAAGGGAGAAATGATGTAAAAAAATGAAAGAAAAAAAAAGTAAAGCAGCTTAGGCTACCTATACCCTCTGATTCTGTCATCTTTTACAACGTTGTCAACATATCAAACAGACACAAAACACTAGGAAATAGAATTCCTGATTTTTTAAAATCTAAATATAAAATACATTCATTAAACTTTTTATAATTCAATCTCATACCTACATAAAATCATGAGGTAGCTACAGACTGTAGTCTGTCTGTGTATACAAGACAAAAAAGAAATAAGATTTTTCATTCTCAATACTTGCCAAGTTTATTACTTTAAGCTTTCCTAATTGGAAAAGTAAATATTTGACATCCCACACATACAAAAGGAGGATTAAAGGAAAATCTCTCTCTGATCTGTTAATCCACACTTGTATTTGGCAGTACTGGAAGGGATGACATACTGAGGAAGAGAGTCACTGTCTATCATCACCTCAGCCTCAAGGTTAGGAAACAATACGTTTCTCTTGGTTTACAGTTCCTCCTCCTCTTCCTCCTCCTCCTCCTCCTCCTTCTTTTTTTTTTTTTTTTTTTTTTTTTTTGGTTTTTCGAGGCAGGGTTTAACTGTGTAGCTTTGGAGCCTGTCCTGGAACTCACTCTGTAGCCCAGAATAGCCTTGAACTCACAGAGATCTGCCTGCCTCTGCTTCCCGAGTGCTGGGATTAAAGGCGTGTGCCACTAATGCCTGGCAGAACAATTTCTTTATTGTATGAACTATATCTCTAAGTTTAATAGTGTGAGAAGGGGTAATTCTAACAAATCTTATGTTTTTCTCTTAACTACCTTCCCCACATTTACCTTCATGAATTTTCACTCTATTACTTTCCTTCTCATCATGGATACTTCATAACTTGACTTACTGGTAGAGAGAAACCACAGGAAAAGATACTTTCCATGTGTGGTTACAGTTCAGTTTTTCAGCAGCATTAATAGCTTTTCATGATTTGTATGTAATTTGTTCTAGTAGTAGCAACAGTCAATTAATCAACATTTACTGAAATGTCATTCTTGTCCACTATTGCTTGGCACAGGTAAATATTCCATTTCTCTATTAGTCTAAGAAATTTCTTCAAAAATAGTTACTAATTTTTGTATTTAACGACTTATAATTGAAGTCTGCAGTTCCACCATATAGACAGTTTACTTGATACATTTAAAACTTTTTATCACTATCTTTTCTTCTGGTCTCAGTCCCATCTCTTCTAAAAATATAAATTGTGTGAGTATTCATCAAAGATTCTTTTACAAACTAGTTAGACTCTAGGTCAACTATTTCCTCCCTTTTAATCTTAGTGAGAATCTAGAAACTATCCTTTATCCACACAGAGATCTAAATAAAAACTTTACAATCATTTCCATGACGAGAGAAAAAGATTCATATAACACTATTATCTTAGAGTAGGTTTTTATTTTGCATTTCGGTCTCTTCTTCAGATCTAGGTTCTAAAAAGATCAAATTCCAGTAAAAAGGCTAAATATCTACTCAAAACTACTTTTACTAGTAATTATAATTTTCTATAAATGAAAAACAAAGAAGCTCCTAGCTGGAGTGTAGAGTAACTTTTATTTGTTATTATTCATATCTACTTTGGTTTACAGACTTTGTAATCTTATTTAGGAACATTAACCATCATTTGTGTATTATCTACTATCACATTCACTTCTTTATTGTGTGTGCATGTGCACATGGAGGTCAGAGAATAACAGTCAGAGGAGTCATTTCTTCCTTTCCACTCTGCGGGTCCCATGTATTGAATTCTGGTCGTCAGGCTGCCAATGTCATCAGCCATTAACGTTTACTTTTATAAGGAACAAGATAGTGGCGTGTTTGCAGCAATGCTTCTTTCTTTCACTGGTAATTAAAAATCTAATCTCAGAGACCAGACTATGAAATTATTGCAAGCACATATGATAGATCTGTTAGTATTCATGTGTCCAGAATCAAATAAATACCCACTGACTTTTTTTTGTGCAAAACTGAAGCCATCAAAGAACTCATATGAACTCAGGCCAGCTCTTATTTACAGGAGGGGGGGAATTATACAACAACAACAACAACAACAGTATGACACATTTTTAAACACTATAAGAAATGTATTAATAAGGTAAAACTTCAACTTCAAACCCTGATTCTAAATAATCTGCTGACCAATGCTGATTATTATGGGTTATGGAAAATGTCTCTCATAAAAGTGCTCCTAACAAAAGATGTTTTTGAAATGACTTACAAAATATTTAAGGCCAGTTATATAGACAACTTGGTGTACTTCAGTCTGTTTTTCTTCTTCAATAAAATAGCAAACACTACAATGGTATTAACCTTTGGTTTTATTTTCTGAGATTAAAAAAAAAAGAAGTCTAGGCATAAATGTTTTTAGATAATCTTCTTAATGACATCCTTTAAGAAAACTTATCAGATGGCTTATTACATTTCTCCTGATTATCATCTTTCATTAATGTCACTGTCAGCCTTGATTAACTATTTCAAATTTTCAGAGTATGATAAGCAATGTTTGTGCATCTTTCTCAAATCCCTGAGAATCATAGTTATTACAGAAGCATATTTTACCCCTTCATTAAAAGTCTCTGGAAAGCAGTGGTGTTCTTTCATTGGTAACAGGGCAAGGAACAGTGTCATAGAGGGTCAGTCCATGTAAATTGGCTTCCACCTGTAATGTAATTTTCTGGAACAGAAAAGAAAATCATACGGAGAAGTTTGGTGCTTATGAGAGACTATCTCTTCACTATGCTCCACAGGCTCCCTTATGCAGAGATAAAAACTGAGCTAATGGGGAAGAGGAAGTCACTGCCACAGGCATCATCCTAGCACCAATGAAATGGGAAAATCACCCTATTGCCTAAGTTTCCTGTTTTTCTTTTGTAGGTTTTGTGAAATTATGTGTTAGACTGGCCTATGTGAATGCACCGGATTATAGAAGTCTATCAAATAATTTCTTCAGATATGCTTTGCAATTCCATTATCAAGGCTGAAATTTACTTCCAACACACTACTTCCTCAAATCCAGAAATAATTTCACCAGGAGTTATTCTTCTATCACTGTCTCTGGTACCAGATTTTAAACTGCTCATTTTCAAAAAGGACAGGGAATCTGCCAATGACATATCCTGCTATTCCATATGAAGTTTTACTGAATAAAATTGAAACTATTTTTTACCTGAAAATCACGAATGTAAGTCAGGAAGAATCCGAAGAAGGAAAATGACATGGACCATTCTGCTGCAGTAGTGACCATGTGAAGCACATAACCCTTGAGTCAAGGAGGAAAAACAGGATAGTTCTGTGAAGTTTTATTCACAATTATTCAAACAATCTATAGTATTTTTCAAATTAAGCCACATCAAATTCTTATAGGCCAATCTTCCCTCTGAAAATCAACCTTTGAGTTTTGAATGTGTTTTGAGAATTGCAGTAGCTGTTAGGAATATACCTCCCAAACCATACTAGATGTCTGAGTTTCACTTAGAACAAATATAATTTTCATTAAATAACCAAAACAAAACAGAATCTACACTGTACAACCAAGGAGTTACTTCTTCTCCCTGAGCCATAAGATTCATAAATCAACACATGTAATCCTTACACTTAGGAGACTGAGGGAAGATCACAAATTTAATGTCAGCTAGACCACAGAGTGGAATTAAATACCCCCCCCCAACCAAACAACAAGTCGTGCCTAGCTTTTACAAGACCCTTGGTTTGATGCTCAACACTGTAAGTCTTTAAAAAGTATATCTGGAGGGGGTCTGGGGAGATGCTCAGTTGGTAGTGCTTGTTGTGTAAATGTGAGGACCTTCATTCTCTCATCAGAACCACACAAAAAGCCAGTGTGATGGGGCATGTGTCTGAGACCCTAGAACCAAGGAGGTGGAACCAGGCAGATTGTTGGAGGTGGTGGCCAGACACCACAGCCACATCAGCGACCTCTAGGCCAGCGAAATACTCTGTCTCAAAAAAACAAGCTGTATAGCACCTGAGGAATGACACCTGAGATTGTCCTCTGGCTTTCAAGTGTGTACACACATGTGCAAGTATACACACACACACACACACAAAGTGCATGAGTGTGAATGTATCTGCATAAAATTCATAAAAATGACACTAGGAAAAGTTCAAGAATACTCACTATAAACTTCCATAAGAATTATTTTTAGAGATTGTATACTAACTTATAACATATGATACAGGGTTGAAGAGATGGCTCAGTGGTTAGAATGCTTGCTGCTCTTCCAGAGGAACCAAATTTGGCTCCCAGCTCCCATGTTGGGCAGTTCCTATTTGCATGTAAATATAGCTCAAAGGGATCCACGCCCTCTTCTGGTCTGTGTAGGCATCCATGCATACATGACATACAGATACACACAAATAAAGATAAATTTAAAATGAAAATAAATCCTTAAAAAAAATCACAGACACACACACACACACACACACACACACACACACACTTTATAAACTTTAAACTCTTACTTTGTCCTCAGGGTTCCAGTGCAGTTTCTGTACTATATCAGCACCAAAATCACTACTGTACAAAACTGATGAGCAAGTCAGCACTATAAAAAAGTCAAGGAAGAATCTCAGAGACCTGAAGGTTTTAACTTGTAAACCCTAAGCAAAAAAAAAAAAAAAATCACTTTAAAGGCTAGCTTACACATTTGTTGCTATGGTGCAACCCTATTCCTTTAAAGAATTAATGTCACATGGCAGTATTAAAACTCAAGATCTATTCAGAGGGCCCCCAGGAAATGATTTACACCATCACACCCTTCCTGCTTTGGTCAAAAACTAGCAGCTCTACCATAAATTTCCACTGAATAATTTTCTCAAGTGAGCATAACAACTCTTCCTTGATTTCTCTGAAATATGACTATACTAAACATTATTTTTGTTCCTGGCTCAATTACTTAATTTCCGTCTAAATTTCTTGAATAACAGTCTTTAGCCTAGAGTGACTTTAAAGGGGTATGGGGTGCTGGAGTAATGCCTCACAGTTAAAAACACATACATGTTTGCAGAGGACCAAGTTCTGATTCCCAGCACCCACATGGTGTCTCACAACCATCCATAAGTTCAATTCCATGGTATCTGACACCCTCTTCGGATACTGGTTGCTACTAGGTTTACAAACGATGCACATACGTACATGTAGGTAAAAACCCACACACATAAAATAATCTAAAGATATTACAATTAACAACCTGGGACTTACACTGCACCTGTTGTACTCACTTGTCTTGTCATTCTATTCTCTTTGAATAGCAAACCACACTTTACAACAAAGGATACTGCTAAGTGCACTTACTCCACACCAGATAACCAGCAGCAGTCTGACCCAGAAGACTTGTTTGCTGTGAATTTTAGGTTGCATTTGGTAGGAAAGTATGGTCTGAACAAACATGTATAATGAACCCATACCAAAGGCAAGCACACTTCCACATACATGTGCAACAAATAGTGTTGATTTCTGAGAAGCAGAAAAACGAAGTCAGTCAACGAGAGAAACTCACAACACATCAACAACATATCATTTAAAAGCACAAGCCAGATAATTCAATAGGGTCAAGTGGGGGAGCTCTGCGGACTTCACAAATTACTTCTCCAAAGCACTGGAAGATTATAATGAAACCAGATGACTTCATTTGCCAACAATAAAAATGGAAACAAGTATCCATGTATTTTTTTTGTTTTACTTATTTAACATTTTTATTGGGTCCTATTAAGTGTCAAATACTTTTTAAAGCCATACATATGCAAATGAATGAAATAGACACATCGCCCTCACAGTTTATAGTCTGGTGAAGGTACATAAAAACAAACAATAAACTTCAGAAATAAGGACATCCCATAGTAAGGTACAAAATGGCAATAATAATAGAAAAAGCAAGTAGGTTAAAGAGCAGAGAGCTAGGCACATCTGGGGAAGAGAGTTTAAATTTAAATGTAATTTAAGCCCTTCATGGCTCAAGTTTGTTATTGATTATGTCATAGGGATTATTATTAGTTTGTATTGATTATGCCAAAGGGATTATTGTAAATTACAATGTTTTCACCTTATTTATTTACATTCAATTTCTAACATCATATGTTCCATCTGTTTAAAAGTGACAACTGTCAACCTCAAATTTCTACAATCAATTTTTTAAATCAAATTTTGGTTGAATCACTGTTTTTGTTTTGTTTTAATTGGTGGTGTTTGTGCTTCCCCTGGTAGAAAAGGCACAACCAATACTTGGCACCAAGGGAGCATAATCACTAAGAAAACAAAGGAAGGGCAGGGTTCGGGTTCCTTCTTTTACATCAGCTGTATAATCCACAAATTCAATTGATCTTGTATCTCTCAAATGATTGCTACAAGTGATTCTCAATGTACAGAAATCAGAGATTTTGATTTCACAAAGGTACCAGTTTCTTTTCTCTGTGAGAGTGAGCTAGTTGCTTGAAGGTTTAGTTATTGTATCTGATAAAGCTAAATACAAGACATGGCCCAATCAATGTCAGTACACAGTTCCTTAACAAAATCCTTGAATTAAAGGCAAAAAGTAAGGAAAAGAGGGAAAGTATTTGTTGTATTAAAAACTGAAATGGAGGTATATAAAATTAAATGAAAACAGGGAAGAAAGAGAAAGGTAAGGAGGGACAACTAACACTAACAGCAACTTGAGGGGCCTTATAGAAACTTTCTACAGTAGAAGCTTCTTAAAATACATACATATAAGAAAGAAATCTAAATGGAATCACCAAATAACAGGGGGAGACAAAGCCCCAAGAAAACATCACTTGCCATCAAGTAAAATCTTCAGTGCCAGGAAAGGTTTACATCTAATTGAGTTGTTGGCCAAAGGGGCCCCATGAGAACCCCCAAACCACTCAAGCTATTACCAAAGCAATTGGTTGCTCTCCACAAACTGTTGGTAAGACCCTATTGCTGAAGACAATACCTACAAGTCTCACTGAACATGGAGAAGCCATGCTGTTACCTAACTAGAGCCTTTACACCTACTGACTAATGTTCATGGTACTGAACAGTATTCTGCATGCTACCTAAGGAGAGACATAAATACTAATCCAGCTGCAAACTCTTCATTCTACAATGGTGACCTGCCTGCAAGATACACTGGTTCAATAGTGGAACAAAAGTTGTAGGAGTAATCAACCACGAGCTGATTGGATTTAAGGCCCACTTCATGAGATAGAACCCATGCTTGACACTGCTTGGGTGGCCAAGATTCTGAGAATAGGTAGGTCATGGACCTAGGGGAAAACCAAATACTACTGCTCTACTAAAGGGACATAGCAATAAAAATGACTCTTTATGACATTCTGCTATATTCATAGGTCAGTGTTTCACAGCTATAATCAGAGAAGCTTTCCTCCTGCAGGAGATGGGAATGAATATTGAGACCCATAGTTGGACAATATGCAGAGAGTAAGAGACCTTGGAACACTAAGTCCCAAATGAAATGTCTTCATCAAATCCCTTCCCTCCGGGTCAGGGAACTATGTAGACGAGGAGATAGAAAGAGCATTAAAGCCCGTGGGGATAGAAGAAATCAAGGAAATGGTGCTTTCCAGACACAACAGAACTGACACACACAGCAAGTCACAGACTAGCAGCGTGCATGGGGTCTGCACAGGTCCAAGCCAGATGGGGTTCCAGCACTGAGAGGGGAAGTAGACTTGTGCCCCCATCCTTAACCAGAGAGCTATCTCAAATTAATAACTGTTCACAAAAGAAAAATTAATTTTCTCCAAAGGAGTTTCAGTGGAGTCTCTGCTAGGTATACAAAGCACACTTAAGGGCAGGCCCCATCTCAGCAGTAGATGACCAACACAAAACAAACATCATGGTATTTTGGAGATTTTTTTGTTTCATAATGCTTTGTTTGGACTTTTTTTACCTTACTGGTCTTTTGTTTATGTTATGGTTACCAATTTTGTGTTTAAATGAGTTTTGTATGTTTAAATGGTACTTGTGTGTACATGTGTGTGTGTTTCTCCTACTTTTTCTGATTCTTTGCTTGTTTTATTCTGGTTCATTTGTTTTTTGTTTTGCCTATTTGTTTTCTACAGAAAGAAAGAAGGTGTAGAGTTAGAGAGCTGGATGGGTGGAGAGGTGGGGAGGATCTGGGAGGAGATGAGGGAGGGGAAATTGTTATTAGAATATATTGTATAAAAAGAAAATTATTTTCAATTTTGAAAAGTTCAACAATATACATGAGAAGTTTTCAGCTTATTTGTATAAATAAACTAGATATTAAAAAACAAACTTGCAGCTTATTATATCTAGTTTCATAATTTTAGAAATTGGGAAACAAAGGAAAAAGAGCTTAAGGTTACTGAAGACTGTTGGGATGAGACAAAAAAGCTCTGGACTAGCCAGTTGTATAGAAGACTATGAAAGAACTGGGTGGTGGTGGTGCACGCCTTTAATCCCAGCACTTGGGAGGCAGAGCCAGGCAGATCTCTGTGAGTTCGAGGCCAGCCTGGTCTACAGAGTGAGATCCAGGACAGGCACCAAAACTACCCAGAGAAACCCTGTCTCAAAAAACAAAAATAACAACAACAAAAAAAAAAAAACCACACAACAAAAACAAAAAGAAGAGCATGAAAGAGAATCAACCCTACTAATACTTTGACTTTGAGAGATTTTCTTTTTGAGGCTATCCAATTCATGGTATTTCATATGACAACCCTAGAAAGCTAAACCATATCTCTCTGTTTATCAGTCTCTTCCAAACCTCCTGAAGGATAAATCTCCCAAAAGGGAAACAATCTTGTAAGTGGACACTGAGGCCTCTTACCACTCACTATCCATTTTGCTGAATATTACATACACACTGTCCAAAGGCATTCAATTAATTATTTTCAAGTACCACATTCTAATAATTGTTGGGCTTCCCCTTGAATATAAGCAACCATATGATAAGAGATCTTTCCCCCAACCTTTTTAGTACTTTCAGTGTTTCTCAAAAAGTTCCTAAATAACTAATGAGAGCTTGCCTGCACTAAATAGTGTGCTAGGTGCTGGAGTCACAGTGGTGAGCAAACCACTGCACTTATAATTAGTGAGACATACACCAAAAATAATAATAATAAAAAAAATAGGAAAATGGAAACAACTACTGATTAAAAGAAATAACTAGATCCCAGTAAGAAGTATAAAGGAGAGCTTTCCTCTCCTCTCCTCTCCTCTCCTCCCCTCCCCTCCCCTCTCTCCCCTCCCCTCCCCTCCTCAGAACATATTGCAGTAGAAACTAAGGAAAAAGATTTCCTTGGAAAATGAAGTCTACACTGAGGTCTAGATCTTAGGATTGAGGCTTGTAGCATGCTCAAGCACCTATGTAAAGGAGTCAAATAAACCTTCTTTATTTAAGGAACAACAACAAAATGGGCCAGCATTATACACAGTGGCGACGTAAAAAACACAGTGATACAAAAATGAGGCTAGAGAACCAGATTAGAGAGGACTTTTAATCAGATTAAATATCTGAGTTTATCAAATTATTCTTTCTTAATATAAATTCTTTGGAGCTTTAAGCAAGACAACAGAGAACCTTTGTTTTTTTTTTGAGAATTGAGTACAGGAAAATAAGAGTGAATATAGATGAACAATTCCTTCAAAAGCAATCGGCAGGAAAGGAAGGAGAAATGAAAATAATGAGAAGCAGAAGCATCTAAGAAATATTTATGAGGGAAATCAGTAAGTCATCACCATATTCAAAACAGTGCTAAACTCTCCTCCAAGAACCTCCCCTAAAAACATTATAAAGGAGGATAAAAAATAGGTGATAATATTCACCACTTTAAGTGGCAAGACCTTACATAGGGAAGAAGGGGAGCAGGTGGATATTTGGGTGATGCTAGTATCTACTGTGGTGACATTTTGTTTGTGCTCTAACAAATAAAGCTGGAGATCAGAGGGCAGAGCTAGCCACTAGGTAACCACAGAGGCCAAGCAGTGGTGGCACACACCTTTAATCCCAGCACTAGGGAGGTGGAGACAGGAGTGACATGACTGGGCAGAGAGAGGAATATAGGATGGGAGGGACAGGAGCTCCATCCTTTCAGGCTGAGGAGCTGGTGAGGTAAGAAGTGGCTGTGGCTTGCTCCACTGTCTCTCTGATCTTTCAGCATTTACCCTGATATCTGACTCTGAGTTTTTATTAATAACATCAATTAGGATTCGAGGTAAAGTCTATGGATAAAGAGGCCAGAAAGGAAGTCATGAATAAAAGTCAGAATGTTCAAGATGTCCAAAGTTGAAGGAGGAGGTATAATCAAGAGAGTGATCTGATCCGAAATGATAAAGCCAAGAGGACTGGTATGGTGATGTGAATTAGAATGAATCAGAAAACAAAACACAAAGTTTAGATCCACAATGTGTCACATATAATGTATATCAGTTCTGTCTGATCTTGAGGTAACCTCCAACAAAGTATAATGAAGTCCGTCTATAATGACTGTATTGACAAATAGTTCTAAGTATTTATGTTTGTTCAGATCACTGAATATGAGTTACTCTAATAGTGAAAGTAGCTGTTTCTAAAATGGTCAAATACATCTTAATTCTGTTAGGTGAATGAACATGTGACTGAATAGCTTGGCTTTTCATTTTACCACAGACACCCAAGCATTTCAGGAAAATACCCATGCTTGGTTAAAAAACAAACCTGGAAATTTGCCACCACAGAAAGTCCTAAACAACTCAGTATCCCGAGGACAAGGCCAGCTTTGTTGAATTTGATGATAAGGTTCTCTTCAGGATTAAGTGCATGAACTTGTTTGTAACGAACATACATGGTAGCAATACCTGGGAAAAGAGAATTTGAAAAACAACGAAGTAATGAGTAACCAGGGGAATAAAATTCCAGAGAAGAGTTCACAAAGGTCAGCTGCTATCCAGAAACACAGTTTGTCCTTTGAACATTAACTTGAAAGGAGAACACAAAAACAAGTATAGATTCTTTTATAGTCATACCATAGAACTACTTGAATCTCTGTACACCTGAGCAAGAGATTTGCCTTTCCTGGGCCTCATGTCTATAGCTATTTAGTATAAAACTTTGAAAATAAGTTTGATGTCTTTTGAAAAAAGCTCTTATGACATTCTTATTAAACCCATAATATTTTTAGGTTCAGCATCAAAATCAAAGGAAGGTCTGGTTGTGTTTGGAACCTTCGTTTAGATAAGAAGTCAAATAACCAAAGATAGTTCTTCAGAGTGTATTTCTATAGTTTGGCATTTCTACCTTTTTTTTCTTGGAAGGCAGAAATGCTTACCACTATATAAGCAAGAGTTTTCTTTCTTTCTTTTTTTTAAGAACATAACTACAATCCATAATTTAGTAGTAACACATTCTCAACTATAAATAGAAAGTAAGCAGTGATATAATTTTTAAAGAAGAAAACAACAATTTGACTATTCATTTGAGGGCTATTTAAACCAATTTAAAAAAGGATCATTCTTAATATGTTAAATGCACATTCTGCACTTATCCAAAATTAGGCACAAATATATCAATGCATCAGCCTCACCAGAATATTCTGTAATAGATAAAACAAATAAAAAGCTTCCCTCCTCATTTCTGTACTGTTTTAGTTCAGGTTACCATAGGCGGGCTCATGTAGGCACAACAGTCAGTTACACAAAAAGATAGAGGCTGCTTTACATACTCTTGTTTCAAGAAAGGGCCAATCAAATGTTCTATTGCAGAGTTATTGCCAAAACACTCAGGAGTATAATAAATACGACAGATATATACTTTGTGGATATGTTTCTGAAGAGTGTAAAGAGAAAACGTATTTTTATGAATTATTTTTCTTCTATTTTTTCAATGTTCTGCTACATTTATTTATTTATTTTGTGTGTGTGTGCCACTAGACAGTCTTTGGGAGCTGATTCTCTCCTTCCCCCAGGTAGGTTCCGGGGATCGAACTCAAGGTCATCAGGCTCAGTAGCAAGTACCTTTACCTCCTGAGCCATCTCACCAGTCCTAATTTCTTTTTTCACACAAGAAAATAGTATGTACTGAATTGAAAGATGAAATTATTCTAAATGACCAAATTTGATGATAAAATATTTTACTAAATTAATAATAATATGGCTCACAAAAGAGCTTGAATATAATCCACTACAGTAAATTCCATGGCATTAAAATATTGATCAAAAGTGAAAACATAATTCCATGTCTACTTTTAAACTGTTTTTCATGAGAGAACTTGGCAGTTGTCAGTTTTACCTACAGTTCTTGATTTCACACTGGCTGTTCAAGAAGCCTATCTAAGAGGCCCAAAGGAAGGTCTGGTTGTGTTTGGAACCTTCGTTTAGATAAGAAGTCAAATAACCAAAGATAGTTCTTCAGAGTGTATTTCTATAGTTTGGCATTTCTACCTTTTTGTTTTTCATGGAAGGCAGAAATGCTTACCACTATATAAGCAAGAGTTTTCTTTCTTTCTTTTTTTAAGAAATAACTACAATCCATAATTTAGTAGTAACACATTCTCAACTATAAATAGAAAGTAAGCAGTGATATAATTTTTAAAGAAGAAAACAACAATTTGACTATTCATTTGAGGGCTAAAACCATTCTCACTGCTATTACTTACCTAAAACTGCAGCAATATTTAGCATTACTCCAAAGAGGCATCTTTCTGGAGCTACTGTACCAGTGTCACTGGAAGACAAAAAGAAAGTCTGTAGGCTTCTTACACTAAATATCCTACCATACATAACAAGGGCTATTTAAAACCCTTTATCTTTTAAAAGCCCCTCAACTTGACTCATATATTTATAAGGAGAAAATAATTTAAGTTTATAAATATCTGTCTACCCTTTTTCTATTATTTCAGATCTTTTTATTTCCACATAGCAGAAATCAACAGAAACCAATTTAAAAAAGGATCATTCTTAATATGTTAGATGCACATTCTGCACTTATCCAAAATTAGGCACAAATATAACAATGCATCAGCCTCACCAGAATATTCTGTAAGCAGCACTGGCCCTTTCATAGCTCTCGTCTCTTTGTACCTGTAGTTGATTGCCTATACTTCAATTAACACCTGTTCATCAACTGATCATTAAAAATACTTATCAAACACCATTCATCGGTTATTGTCCTATAGTTAGGTTTTTACTGCTGTGTAGAGACACAATGGCCAACTCTTAGAAAAGCATTTAATTGGAGCTGGCTTACAGGTTCAGAGGTTCAGTTCATTATCATCATGGCAGGAAGCATGGCAGCATGCAGGCAGACATGGTGTTGGAGAAGGAGCCAAAAATTTTACATCTGGATCAGCAGGCAGCAGAAAGAAGAGAGTGACACTAGGCCTGGCTTGAGATTCTGAAACCCCAAAGCCCACCCCTGGTGACACACTTCCACCAACAAGGCCACACCTCCTAGAAGTGCCACTCCATATGGGCCTATGGGGGCCATTTTCATTTAAACCACTGTAGTTATCATTTCTGGGACAGGAATAGAGAGGATAAAAAAGTCTGACAAAACCTCCACCCTCATGGAACTCACATTCAGGACCCATTTTGAGCATCTTCTTACTTTTAACCTTTGACCAGTCCTCTAGTAAACCATAAACTGATGACATTCTGTCCAGGATCCTCAAAACCACTTACTACAATGCATTTCAACAGATCTTTTTACACTCTTATCCTCTAGGGCACTGTGGACTACTGCATAGACCAAGATAGAAACAAACCATTTAAAAACTGTAAATCTTTCAATACATTCTTTTATCTCCTTAACACTATTTTTACATCTGCTAATTGGAACTATTCATTCATTCCCAGCTTTGCTGGATCAACACAAGGAAGAAATAAAATGTGAGGTAATGCATGTAAACTGTCCAGCAGAGCAGAGACATCCAATAAGTATTATTGCCTTTCCTTTCTCTAAAACTACTACAAAGATTAAAAAGACAAAGTTGTTAGTCTTGAAATAAAGTATTACAGACTATTACTGTCCTGATATATTGGCCATTATTGCACCTTTAGGGATATCTCTGCCATGTTGGTCATTGTTGTAGTTTGTAGGCATCACAACTGGGTAGGACTATTGATTGCTTTTCTCCTTTTGCAGCTTGCACAGCACATTCTAGTACTATGAAAGGAGGAGGCTTCCAGGTCAGATTCAGCTTGAATTCTTAGTCCTGTATCTAAAGTGCATGGGTCTTCAGCAATAGGGACTTACCTTCACATTCTGTGAGGCAATCAAGAGCAACAGCAATAGTTTGTGCTCTTTGGGGAGTTGCTTGGAATCCCCTGACCAACAACACAAAGGAAGGTTCTCATGCCTATACTTGGGTTTTTGCTAGGTAGTCTATGGCTATTGCAGGGAGAATTCTAACATTCCATGTGGCTAATTTTCATTTAAACTGCAGATTGGTATACACACACAGTTATATATATATATATATATATAATGTAAGTTCAGATAAACATAGACTAATATGAGTCCATATGGCTTTTTCAAACATCTACAAAGTTATTTATTCTTCCTCCCCTCTCTTCTCTATATTGCTCACATACCATTTTTTCCCTTTTCCTGCTTCCCAGGACCTGTATCTTGCTACTCCCCTCTCTCGAGCTCCTTCCTTTCCATCCATAGTCCCTTTTAACTTTCTTGGTTTCTGCAATTGCTCCAGAATATACTCACATCTGAAGATTTGGAGCTAGGAATGGCAGATGAGAGAGGACATCCAGCATTTTTTTCTGGGTCAGGATTACCTAACTCAATATAGCCTTTTCTGGCTTGATCCATTTACCTGAACATTTCATAATTTCATTTTTCATTACAGCTTAATAGTATTTTATTGTGTATTTGTACTACGTTTTCATTATCCATCCATTCATCAGTGGAAGGACATTTAGGTTGCTTCCATTTCCTAGCTTCTGTGAATAAACTTAATGAATATGACTGAGCAAGTATCTGAGGAGCAGGATGTCAAATCCTTGAGCAATAAGCCAAGGAGTGGTACAGCTGGGTCACATAGTAGATTTATTTTTAGCTTTGTAAGAATTCTACACATTGTTTTTGCAGTCCCATAAATAGTAAATAAGGGTTCGCCTTTCTCTACATCCTTGCTAGCATTTGTTGTCAGTTGTTCTTAGCCATTTTGACTGCTGGATGATGAAATCTCAAAGGAGTTTTAATTTGCATTCTCTAATTGCTAAGGATGTTAAGTACTTTTTGAGGTATTTCTTAGCCATTTTTATTTCTTTTGAATTCTGTTCAGATCTATAGCCTATTTTTAACTAGATCATTTTCTTGGCTCTTTATTTTTTTAGTTCTTTGCATATTTTGGATATTAACCCTCTATCAGATGTAGGACTGGCGAAGATTCGCTCCCACTGTGTGTACTCCTTCCCTGGACTGACTGTTTCCTTTGCCGTACAGCCCAATGGCTGGCACCCCATCTGAAGCACACGACTTATAAACTCACTTTGGAAGTGAATTTTGCATTTGCTTATGTCCTTTGGGGCTGTAACTGTTTGGATAGCACTCACAAACCAAAAGGAAATCCTTCTGCGGAATATTTAACTTAATTTAGTGCAGATCAAAGAAATGAGTCTCAGTGGAGAATAGGTACAATTTAAATATCTTACTTTAGAGAAAGAGCTAAGAGTAAGACAGAGCTTTTTATCAGAAAAATAAAAGCAGAAGGAAATGGAGTGGGGGGAGGAGTGTCCAGGGAACTTGGAAAGGTCACAGACAAGACTGACAGAGAACTGAAACACTCAAGACACTCATTAGCTCCTAGGTTACAGAAAGCTCTGAATACAAGAAGATAAGTTTTCAGAAGGGGAAATAAAAATTGCTGACAGGCCCTCATCAATTCAAATATGCACCTTCTTGCAGAGTTACAAGGAATTCGTCTGGCTCCTTCGGCTGTATGCTTCTCTAACAAAAGGGTAATTGTTAAACTATTACTAGAAATAAACTCATGAAATCATAAAAAATTGTCATTTTAATTAACATCTCTAAGTGTACCCAATTTGTGTATGACCTTTGTGTGTTATCGCCATTATAGAAACCATAGCCATAAGGTAGCCCTTCTGAAGTCCACTTATTGCCAAAGCATAAAAACTCATCTGTTTTAATGGCTCAACTGAACCTTCTGGTTTATCACTTTTTTATTTTTTATTTTTTTATTTTTTTTTTTTTTTTTTTGGTTTTTTGAGACAGGGTTTCTCTGTGTAGCTTTGCGCCTTTCCTGGAACTCACTTGGTAGACCAGGCTGGCCTCGAACTCACGGAGATCCGCCAGCCTCTGCCTCCCGAGTGCTGGGATTAAAGGCGTGCGCCACCACCGCCCGGCTTATCACTTTTTTAAAGTTGATGTTTTCTGTGTTAGAAGGGTTATCTACCAGAAATAAATGAGGAAATGAAACAATTGCAACAGACACAAAAGTTAGACAAAGGTTAAAAAAAAAAAAAAGAAGTTCATTCAGTGTCTCTAAGATGTTTCAAAGGCTTCTGCTATATTCCAGGTGGAATCATTTGGATGAAAACACCAGGGCCTGCTGAGCTGTACTTGATGATGGGTGTTTTTAGCACCTCTAACCCTATTTAATTCCTTTAACTCTTCCTCTCTCCCTGTTTAATTCATCTTTTTCTTTTAAAATGTTTTTAAACTTTAGTATCTTAGAAACCATAATAATTATTTTTCTCATATTCTCTTTGTGAATACATAAACATGTCTGGCAGTGTCAAATTCAAAGCCTTTTTACCATGTTGTCTATCCAGCAATACCACATAGAGAAATATACATACATTTCAGCACAGTATGTAAAGTTGTGCGATGGGTCTTTATTATCATATTATTTCTAAAAGCCAGAGAGGGAGATAACATCTTATTATTTTTAAAATGAAAATTACAGAATAAAAAAATATTACAGTAAGAAAGAAGAAAAGAAAAGGGAGAAAGAATTCTTTAAAATCATGGATGACAAAACAAACTCTGAAAGAAAAAGCTGTCAACCACGTGTCACCTTCATAGGCAGCAACTTCAGGAGTCAAGAAGGGACTTTCACTTGACTTTTCAAAATTTTTTTCACTTTGAATTCATGTTATGTGTGTGTGCCTGTGGGGGCCAGAAGCAGGCATCACGTGCCCTGAAACTGGAATTACAGGTAGTTGGGAGCCACTCCATGTGGGCACTGGGAACCACACATGGGTCCTCTGCAACAGCTCAGCCCCACTGACTTCCTGCTTATAAGCAGCATCAGCTTGTTAAGTTTGTTGCAATAATTACTTTGCTGGGGGATGTCTTTCTGTACATTGTGGATACGTGCTGTTTCCATTAGTTAATAAATAAGCTGCTTTGGCCTATGGCAAGGCAGCTTAGAGGCAGGCGGAAAATCCAAGGAGAGAGACAGGAAAGAGAAAGGTGGAGTCGAGGGAGATACCAGCACTGCCAGGAGAAGCAAGATGTGAAAGTGCCAGTAAGCCATGGCCACATGGCAACTTATAAATAAATCGAAATGGGTTAATTTAAGATATAAGAGCTAGCTAGTAAGACTCCTGCCATAGACCACAGAGTTTGTAAATAATATTAAGCCTCTGAATGATTTTTTATAAGTGGCTGAGGGACTAATGGGGCTGGGAGGGAACAGAGGAACGTGGGGCAAGACCGGAGAAACCTTCCAACTACATTACTCGCTGCTTCAATTTTAAAAAGATGGGATGAGCAGAGCTAGAAAGGTGGCTCAGAAGTTAACAGCACTCGCTGCTCTTATAAAGGACCTGGGTTCAGTTTCTAGCACTTACATGGCTGCTTCCAGTCTTCTGTAACTCCAGTTCCAAGGGCTTTGATGCGCTAACCTGGCTGGCACCAAGCATGTACACATACATTGCAGGATAAACACTCATAATAAAAGTGGTTATAAACACAGTACGTGTAACACCCATAATTAAATTGTTAGTAGTTTTGGAATTTCAAAAAAATAACTATTGATACCTATTTTGTCAGAAATATCTAGCCATCAGGTCATGAAAAGTAAGAACGAAGTCCCTAGAGTAAAAATGTAGGTATAAATCTTGGTTCCATCACTGAATGAGTTGTGTATCATTGAGCAAAACACATTTCCAGGACCTTACTTCTGTGATATAGCTATTGAGGGTGTTTGAGGTTTAGTTTACAGGGAAGCATTATGGGTAGTTGGTGGGCCCTTTAAGATGTTAGGCTCAGTAAGAGGTCTTTAGGTCATTGGGCGTGCACATTTAAAGGGAAATACAAAGCTCTTGCCTCCTCTTGCTTGCTTTGGCCTACAGGTCATGAGTGAGTGCCTCTGTTCCCTATGTACTATTCCCCTGACATTTGTCTTGCCCCAGGCTCAAAGCAAAAGGACTGATTAATCATGGTTGGACACCTCTACAACTGTGAGACAAAGCAACCCTTTTCTCCTTTAGTTGGTTATTTCAGATTTATATTACGTATCAGAGGATGACTACAGGGCCTTTCTTCTTAAATGGGGATAAATTTCTCTACCTCACATGGATGATCTAAGGACTCAATTACCCAAGGCATGAAGAGGACTTAGAACATTACCTTGTCACATAATAAATCAATAACTATTTGCCAGTACTACTACATTTTCCTAATATTACCATTGTTTACAACTTTTTGAACTTTAAGCAGAAAGTAATTCTAATTCTAATTTCTGAGGCAAGCTCAAGCACTTATTTAAAAGACAAGTTACTAAAAGATTAGCATCTATGACTCATCCCACTGTTTCCATTTTTCTCCATTGTATGGAGACAATCAAATGCAAGTTCTATTTTATGTTCCCTTTGCTATGATGGCAGCATAAAAACTTGAATTTTCAAATGGAAATTGAAAGGCCATATTCAATGAAAACTATGAACTAGTGATAAAGACTCTCCATGGTCTGGGAAAGTAGCTTGGTGGCAGGGTACTTACCTGGACCTGTGTTTCAATTCCAGTCCTTAAGCTGGGGGTTACTTCTAAATGACCAATATGTTTCACTGACCTGATATAGGGCAATGCAGGATCAACATGGTGGAGTGTTATTGCAGTGATGTATGAGAATACAAAGGTAGCAAATGTCCAAATTACAAGTACTGATGGCAGGAAACTGAGGCCTTGCTGAAACCACCACATTTCAAACAGGTTGTCTACAGCGGAAAATACAAATGAGAAACAGTAATGGATAAGTTTTCCCACTCATTGTTAGTCACCCACTCCCTAAAACTTGCATTCTTGATGTGTAAGCATCCCCACACCTGTATGTACTCTTATCCCACAAGCCTCCTCACCATACCATTCCAGCACCTCTTCATTTTTCAGAACTAAGACTCACCCACTGGCCACAACCAGAAACTTGCTTTCTACCTCATCATTTCACATATAACTAAGTCCCAATCCTGATTCTTCTCCTATTATTTCTTTGCAGTCTACCTTCTCTCTCCATCTTCATTGCTACTACTCCACGTAAACCGCTATCATCTTTGACCAGATTATTAGAATAACTTTCTAACTGGACCTTGTAAAGCTATTAAGTATAAAGCTACCCTTCTGTATCATAAGCACCTCAATGATAACAAAATACAAAAATGTTCAAGTCCTTCATACAAAATGAATAGGATTTGCCTATAATCTACATATAACCCATACAC
Source organism: Peromyscus maniculatus bairdii (assembly GCF_049852395.1). Lineage (NCBI taxonomy): Eukaryota > Metazoa > Chordata > Mammalia > Rodentia > Cricetidae > Peromyscus > Peromyscus maniculatus. The sequence goes on along the minus strand of NC_134857.1, from coordinate 86,935,464 downwards.
TTTAGGTCATGTCTATATTATAATAATGTAAATCAATTAAGGCAGTTGTTACAATGTATTATTCAGACAATAAAAATATCCTTACATCTACAATACAGCTAGTTTCCCCCTCCCCTAATATTCTCAACTTACAATTGGTCAAATTAGTGAATGTGGTCTTCTGTTTTCTGGGGAAAAGAAAGCTACTAAAATCTTTGTAATCTCTAGACTGGCAAATGTCTTATATACTGATGAGTTGGCTGGGCAGTGTAGCCCCTAACCATCCTTAGAGGGAAAGACTGAGGCATGATGAGAAGATTGAGATTTTTCATACATTTCATACAATCATGCTTCTAAAATGCAGTTTCAGTTCAAAATCCAAAAAAGACAAATCAGTTGAACAAAAGAAGTGGTGGAGGATGCCCATAATCCACAGTATAAATGCCAGCACAGAAGACGTCTAGATGAGGGGAAGGGCTCTTGAGCTGAAGTGGGTAGGTGGAGACTGTCAATTTGTGCTATATTCAACAGCAGACCCATAGTTTCCCTGGTCAGGCTTTTTAGACCTCATCCCTCTCATGCAGGCCCTCATGGCAAACAAGAAATGTGGTATTTGGAGCCAAACACATTTTTTTCCCCTTTGTCAGCCAAGTTGAACCTCAAACCTGGAAACCCAGAGGTCAGTGACTCCACCTCAGTCTCAGCCTGCCTGCTATGTATGTGTCAGTGTGCCACTCTTTCTCTGAAACAAGGTCTCAAGCATTCCAAGCTGGCCACCTTAATCGTTGGGATTCCAGGCGTATACACACCATACCTGGTTGCTCAGGTTCTGAGGATCAAACCCAGGGGTTTGGGTATACCAGATAAGCTATCTACCAACTGAGCCATACCAGCTTCTCAAGGAGGTAGGGTCCAGTGTTTGACTTGTGACTATGGATGGTAGAGAGAAGACGGCAAAGGACAGTAGGGCTTCAAAATGCAAAACTACAGGAAGTCCAGGGTGACAAGACCTGCCTAGGACTATCCCTGATCACAGTTCTGGTTTCCTTATCAAGGCCAATGAGTGGGAGCACTGCAGCCAGAACAGGATGACAAGGAAGGCATGCTGCTAGTCAATTTGCCCAAGCACCAGGGCTTCTACTGTGATCTACAGTAGTCTGGAGAACACTGGGAAGTTGATAGGCAGAAAGCTTGCAAAAGGCTATGTTGATGGTAAAGGGGAAGTAGAGGAATATTTGCATGACAGCAGAGTTCCCATGACTGAGATGCAGCTGCTCTACTATTTCAAGAAACTTTTCTTTATTTCCCTACACAGAGAGAAGAACTACTTGCTGGACTTGCCTGTGAGCAATATATCCATGGATGGTACAAAATTGAGCCACCTGGGCCCCAAGGTGCTCAGTAAACTAACTGTCAGAAGAATACAACTATACAGAAGCATGGGTTCAGTGCCTGCAGACACACCACAGAGGAACACACAGCCTACCTGAGGCTATCATCACCTCCACACCTACTCTACACATTTTTGTTTTTAATTATTTCATGTGTATGAGTGTTTTGCCTGCATATATATCTGTGTATGTGTCCCTGATGCCTTGAGAGGCCAGAAGAGAGTATTGGATACCCTGGAGCAGGAGTTACAGTTAGATGGTTGTAAGCCACCCTGTGGGTGCTGGGAATTAAACCTAAGTCCTCTTCTCCTCTGGAAGAACAGCCAGTGCTCTAAATGGCCTAGTCATCTCTCCACCTCCAATCTCTACACATTTTTCAAGTCTAGCTCTAGCTCAATGTCCTTGCTGTTTCCAGCAGCAGCCTGTACATCACCAACAACGACACCGATCACACTGAACAGTAACATCTTGTTTGGTTTTCCTTTCTTACTAAACTTCAGTTTTAGAAAAACAAGAAACAGTTGTCTTAGAAGCCAGAAACTATTATATTTCCAGTTCTTATACGAAGAGTTAAAAAAAAAATCACTTAAATAATACTATATGCCATTTTCTCCTTAAACTCTAGACTGAAGATATTATGTACGAACAAGTCAAGAATGTGAATTATCTCTTCATTTACTTAAAGTTCTAGAAATTTGATTGTTAAAAATATAAATACTTTAAAATTAAAAGTAAATTTCCCATCAACTTTGTAAATACTAAATCAAATTCCTTGAGTTTGAATAATGCTCTATAATCTTGTCTACTTCCTTGTCTCAGGCTGACTTTCCCAATGATGAAATCTCAGGCACTTGCAACTTGTCATCTGTTTCAATCATATGACTAGTTGCAAAATAAGCATATTTATATTGCTAAATAAGTTTCTTTTCCTTTGTTCTAAAAAGCTACCAGTATAAGCTTGATTCAAGTAATTTCCTGTCTAAACTGTCATAATCTCCTAGGGTTTTTCGCTTTTGTACCAGTCCTTAATGTTCTATCAATATTTTCATTTATCTATTTATTCTTCTTGCAAATTCCTTGCCAACATTCTCTAGGTGCTTTTTCTAGAGTAGGTTTTTGAGGGAATAATCCTGATAGTTACATTTCCTTAGTCAGCTCTTAAATGCTATTTTAATTCCTGTTTCCAAATAGTTCTTCTCTCAAGTATGTAGGAACCCAGTTCTATTATTTGTTGGTTTTGTCAAGTCTTACATGTGCTTTTCTTAGAGCTTGACCTCTTAGAAACCTGCAATGTGCCAGTCTCCAATATTTTGTCTCCAGTATTTTTTGAAACAGTTCCTCCTTCTCCTCCTCCTCCTCCTCCTCCTCCTCCTCCTCCTTCTCTCTCTCTCTCTCTCTCTCTCTCTCTCTCTCTCTCTCTCTCTCTCTCTCTCTCTCTCTGTCCTCCCTCCCCCCAATTAGATAAAGCCAACTAATCTTTATTTAGCAAAGGAATAAAGGCAACATAATCAAGCAAAGGCTATCATGTACACAAAAGGTACTGGACCAACTTGTCCTATCTATGAAATAATAAGCCATACACTATACTTCTTTAAATCATTAACTCAAAATTAATCATAGAATGCCATATGAAATGACAAAACTATATTAACTATAAAACTTTAAAATGAGAAAAATCTACATGATTTCTTTTTTTAATCCTAGACTGGCTAAGAACTCCCTATGTAGTCAAGAAGGCTTATGATTTCATAGGCATGTGCCATTACAATCCAGTTTATGCAGTACTAGGAATCTAACCCAGCGTTTTCTGCATGCTAGGTGCTCTACAAACTGAACTACCCTCCCAAACCTCTTCCATGTGTTTTATGGCTTCCAACTATGAGCTTGTATTTGTGGGATCTTAAATCTGAAAGTATTCTAAACTCTAGTTTCTTAAACTACGGGTTATGAAAAAAATCTGGTAACAGGAAAAGGTTTCTGAACAGTAATCCAAATTCAACAGTGTGATGAACCCAGAAATACCTGAGGGTGTTTGTCTGGGCTTGTATTACACAATTTCTGCCCAGTCTCGGCTCAGATCTCACAAGGTACACTTTGCACCATGTACTCACTATCAGTGGACACTGCCTGAAACAACTCAATCAGATTCAAAGCTACTGTGTGTTAGGAATCAGGTTTTAGTGTAAACATAAAGTTTTCTGTTCTTAAAGAAGCATGATGGTTTAATTTCAGAAAACAAATATTTTCATATTTTCCTGTCATTCCTCAGTTGTAGTATATCTTGATTGAAATGGTTTAAATATTTGATTTTAAATTTCAGATTTACAGATTTGAGCCAAAACAAACAAACAAAGTCATCAAATGATTTCAGATTGGGATTAGGAAAATATTGCTAGCAAATGAAACGGTCCTAAATGGACTTCTGCCGCCTTGCACAACGTATTTATGCAAAGGAGCATAAATAGGATAAAATAAAGTCTATCAACTCTGAAAAACACAGAGGATGTACTTTGCCCTAGAGCAGTGGTTCTCAAACTTCCTAATGCTGTAGCCCTTTAATACAGTTCCTCATTAGTGGTGAGTCCCAACTGTAAAATGATTTTCTGTGCTACTTCATAACTGTAATTTTGCTACTATTATGAATCAGAATGTAAATATCTGTGTTTTCCAATGGTTTTAGGCAACCCTTGTGAAAGCGCTGTTTGACCCCCAGGGGGCATAACCCACAAGTTGAGAAACACTGCCCTAGAGTGTCAAATATTCAGTGATTTAATAGTTAATATACAATTAAACAAGTTTATTTACCATGTTAGCATTCAAATTTGCTAAGATCTTTCATAAATGGTAAAACTATATGTTTATCAATGAACTGTTCTAAAATAAATTTCTTATGATTTTATCATGAATGTTGGATTTACTTACCTAGTTCATGTATCTATATACCCAACATCATGTAAAAATTCCTCTGGTGAGAAGGAGTTATGAGTGAAAAAGTTTTAAAAGACCAGTTCTAAGAAACTTAATGGTGAGTTTGAGTCCCAGAATTCACATGGCAGAAGCAATGAACTGACTCCTATATGTTTTCTCTGACAGGCACATGTGCACCAGGATATACTGGAACAGGAACATGTATGTACACACACACACACACACACACACACACACACACACACACACACACCCGCAGGTGGGGGGAGATTAAGAATGAATTGTTTCAGGGAGAGAAAAATTAAGAATGAATTATCAAGAAGAGTCTGTATTTGATTTTGCTAAGCACATGGACTTCTTACTAACCTAGGCCAACGTGTTAATTCTTGGCTTCTAGTTTTTCAGACCATGTAGACTTTGAGCTTGAACTTTGAATCAGTGATGGTAGGCTTTATATAGTTTCCAGCCCTCAGATGGTGTCTTTATTCTTCCACCTGGACATGTGGAGAAAACAGAAATTTCAGTGATCTCTCTTTGCCAAGAGGGAGAGATTTTTCTGGCCCTCTATTCACCGAGTATGTGTAGACACAGGTCCTGACTAAATTTGTTAAAAGGTAGTTCAGAGGATGTGAGTTATGCAATTATGAGGAAATGTTTGCATTTTATCTTATGAAAATATTACTCACTGAAATCTCAATACCATTTGCATAAACCATAAGCATGCTGTGTAGATCATATAACCAGGAGATAAAGGTATGAATCCTTCCTTCCTGTTCCAGTAGGAGGCAGAATTGTATTCCTTGTCCTTCACTGTTCTTTTTAAGTTATAAGCCAAACGCTTACAAGGAAGATAACAACTAGTTTATCTCTTCTGCTTCACTTCCTTGTTTGACTTTTCAGTCTGGAACATTTCCCTTTCCTTGTTTTAAGAAGTGTGGTTGGTTAACATAACGTTTTACCATTAGGTTCTGGTTGGCCTGGAATACACTATTATCTGAGTTACTTCAAACTTCAAATCCTCCCATCTTACCTCTAAGTTCTGGGATTACAGGCATGAGCCACCATGCCTGGCTGAGGAGTTCCATTTTCTTTCATAGAAAATGTGTTTGGCATTTAAAAAGCTAACATGAATTATTCAGAATTTAGGTGTTTGGGTAAAAGGCATGCTCAAAACATTTTGCTCATCCCACTACTAGTAGGATAGCCTCCTCCCCATTTTACTTTTTTTTTTCTTTCTTTTTTTTTTTTTTTTGTTACTTCTAGATCCTTCTTAACATTCAAAACACAGCAGAGGGCTGGAAAGATAGTTCAGCTTAACCCAGAATCCATGTAAATAAAAGCCAGGCGTGGCAGAGTGCTTGTAATCCTAGTGCCGAGGAGGAAGAGACGGCTACCGGAGCACATCAGTCAGCCCAGCCTACATGGCAAATTCCAGGCCAGTGAGACATTCTGTCTTTGAAAAGGTAGATGACACCTGAGGTTGTACTCTGTCCTCAACAACTGCTTGCATACATGTGCACCAGCACATACAGAAACACACACACACACATACACACACACACACGGCAGAAATACTATCTTCTACACATACAATCTTTGCCAATCTCTTTGCATGAAAAAGTAAGCACTTGCTGAGAAAAATTGACTTGCACATCTCTAGCTCTTTACTTCTATAGTATGAACATTTATGAACGTATGTGAAGTGAATGAGAGAGATTCCACGTCCCCAACTGCAAACACAGGGACTCACCCACCATCACTTAATACTTAATACAGAACAAAGAACTGGCACCAAATCATCTTAACTCTAGTAACCGGTCTTGTATTTTCTATTTCAATAAGCAGAATTATCATTTTTCTCAGATTCCTGGACTTCACAGTAACTCCTGCAGAGTAGGCTCTCTCCAAAACCTCATATGCTATCACTAAATAATGGCAATTCTATTTCTGTAAGTCATTTATTCCTTTCTTTTATCCTTCTACTCATTGTACAGTATAGCCACTCTTGTTTATTCTTCATTCCTGGCTAGACTGCTTTTTTCCCCCTCTCCATCCATACAATCTGCATTTCCAAACTAACCATTCCCCTATGAAAGAGTTTTTTAAAAGCAAAACTATGTGAGATTGGGCAAGCCTCATAACTCATCTGAGCCAGATTCTCCTTTGAAAATTGGCAATATTTTCAGCACAGATTGCCCATCCATGCAGTAGTTAGTAGAAAGGGACATGCAATTATTTAAATGAATATATAATAAAATTCCAAATTTCAGTTCCTATGTTGTATTCATCACAGTTCAAATGCTCAGAGCCAATCTAGTGGCTAGCAACAAGACAATAAAAGTACAGAACGTTTCCTTATCATGGAAATGTTCTACCAGACTGTGCTAGATAGTTATTACAGAAGTTACTGTGACAACAAGGAAAGAACTCAACACACTGGTGGTATATAACCAGTAGTAGCTTTTAATATTGTTGAATACTTTAAAGTACATCTATTTATATAGTCGTGTGTGTGTGTGTGTGTGTGTGTGTGTGTGTGTGTGTGTGTGTGTTTGTAGGGGTGTGCATGTCATGTGGCCAGAGAATAAATTTCAGAAATCAGTTTTCTCTTTCTACTAAGTGTGTCCGAGGGATTGAACTCAGGTCTTCAGAGTTGCTGGTGATTATGTTACATGCTGAGCCATCCCAAAGCCCCAGTACTATTTGTTAAACAGTTTAAAAGAATAGCTGTTTCAGTGAGGTTTAGTAAAATACTAAATGAGATAATAAATATTAGGTACTATTATAAGCAGTTATTAAATATTTGCTCCTTTTTACAATGTGAAAGATAAATTACCTATTTTATGAGTTCACAAAATTTCAATCTTCAGAAGTGCCCAAACTTGTTCCTTTTGCAAATCCTAAAATCTATATATACAGAAAATATGTTATTATTTCAACCACATGATTTTAAGCAGCACTATTCTTAGCCAGTGAACAAACATCATCTGTAGCCTGAACATTAGAATGTAGTATTATAAGCAAAACACTTTTCATTAAAGAGCTGATGCCTGAAATTTTTAATATCAGTGATGTACCAGCTGTAATTAAGAAAATGTTTTAATTGTAGGAAGTCAATTTTCTTATTGTTTGGCACAGAAGACACATTTCAGTAACCCCTAAACACAATGTGGCTGTTTTTTAAATCCCACAATTATGACTTTCTAGTTATTGGATTTCAGGCAAATTACTTAATTTCTGAGATACAGTATTCTAATTTGAAATATAAGTATAAAATACAATAATGATTTATCAGTTTTGTAGTCATAACTACCTATACTCGGCTGTGTATGAATTTCTTCGAGGTATGATGTATTTATATGTTCAGGCTTTGAAGATTCTAGTTGTTTAAACTGACAGTTTAGAGGCAAGGCAGGGCTTAAAATACTGTAACAGTCTGCCAGTGACAACTGAGAAACTAAAATACACAGAATGGGTAAGGAAGACTACTAATTGTCCATGCACCTTCACCTCCAAAAGCTAAAGTATGAGACCAATTTTGGATGAAGTACATGAGAATTTTAACGGTTCACTATTTTAAGAGTTAAAACATTGAAGAACCCTTTTAAAGTCATGGGTAGAGTGTTTGCAAAGCAAACAAGAGGACTTAAGTTCAATTTCCAGTACCAAAAAGAAAGCTTTAAAATTACTTGAAAATATAAAACTTTAGACAACAGTAAGAATTTTAACAAATTGTTTTGTATCTCTCACCCATCTTCTCTGTTTTCTTTGAAGTTCCATGAATCAGAAATCCAGTTACATTTTTTTTCACAAACATATAAGAGCCACTGGTAATAAGATGAACTTCGTTATGTTGTCCCTTCTAAGTGGTGACAGCTAAAGAATAATAAAAATGTAAACTCTGGATGTTCCAAGTGAACAAACAGGCAGTCCCAGGCTTTTTTTCAGAGGTACACAGGACCATCAGGTCCCAAAGCATAAAAATGACTCTTGACAAATGTAATATTTTCTAATGGCTAATCCTAAATCATCTAGTTACTGGGCTGAGAAATGAGTACGAATTTGCTGCATTGGATACTTCTTTATAAATTAAAATCTGGAGAACTTATTCCTGTTTCACTGTTTTTCAAAGGATCGAGGCTGTTAGGATTCACAGTACTAGTAATTTCCTTTCAACCAGGGACCACTCCCTGAAACACAATCATGGGTTGTAGACTGAGCTCTGTGTAAACACAAGGTCACACCACTCATCTCAGTTTCGAACTTCCCCAGCCCCCAACTAGAAACAAGGACTCAGGGATGACAAAAGGTACTCAAAGGTTTCGTTAGCTGCTTCAACAAAAGCAGAGTGTTTAAGACACTTTTTTTTTCTTTCTCCCTCTCACACTGCCTTCCTCCCAAATGTTGTAGTACAAGAGCTTCGCTGTGCCTGGGACAGGGTAAATATAAGCGACATCAAGCTTGGCACGAAGCACCACTTGGGGGCAGGCTGTTGGTGGAGGTACCGAAGAGAGAAAAAGTGGGGTGCGGAAGCCTCAGCCTAGTTGTCATCCACCGCGGAACGTGGGTTCCCGGAGGTGGCCCTCCAAGGGTCATGTGCACCACGAAGCTCACGAAGCCAGGTTAGGCGCGCGCCCCACGTGGCGATAGGGACTCGCGCTGCGCCCTCGCCTAACCCTTGAGAGCCCCTCTTCCGACCCCCGCTCGGGGCTAGGCCAGCCATTCTCCCCCACCCACCTCTGGGTCTTCCTGTCCTGTCCAGGACCCGCCAGCTCCGGCCTCAGGATGCAGACCCAGCCCGCTCGCTGCAGGAGTCAGGGCGGAGCCCCGGGGCGCGCTCCCAAGCAGCGCGGAGACGCGCAGCAGGCTTGTTCTCAGCCACCGCTTTACGGCAATCGTGAAAGTGTCGTGAACGTGCTGCTGCCTATCAGTCACTCAGTCGGCTGGGCTCGGAGTTGCTATTTCTAGGCTTGTGCTTGTTGGGTCGGGGTAAGGCTGCGGGGGCCCGGCCTGGGGAAGCGGCGGGGATGTCGCGGACGTGGTGGGGTGCGTTTCTCCCGGGAAGAGGGGAGCGAGGCCAGGAGGCTGTGGGGCTGGACGTAACCGGGTAGCTGCGGACAGACTAGTTGAGGCAAACGCCGTCCTTGCTGGCGCCGGGTGGCCTGGCGCGCGGCGTTGTGGGGCGGGCGGGGGCGACTCTGGCTGCCCTGAGAGCTCTGGAGTCGGAGGTGGAGGGGCGCCTGCGCGGCGTGCGAGCCGCGGGTCGCGGGAGGCAGCACCCCAGGGCGGCCCACGGCGAGCCAAGGGCTGGGGCGCTGGCCGCGCGGAACCGACCTTGCCCGGCAGGTCCACACCCTCCTGGCCCGGTGCTGCCAAGTCCACGAACCGTGCAGCATCCTGTGCCGTCTTTGCCTGCCTCGCCTTTGGAAGGCGGTGGTGATGTTTCCTGGCTTGGGCCACGCTTCTCGTTCAGCAACTTTTCTAGAAATTTCAGCCCATATTGACAAGCTCAGAGATTGCCAACTAGAGTTTATTTCAGTCTCGTTCTTAGAAGGAGATTCCCGGGGTTTGCCTGTGTTCCCAGGAACGCTTGGCTGAACCTCAAGCCTTATATTTTACCGAGTTTGATTTTTTTCCAGTTCGGTGCTTGGCATTTTGTTACCAGTTTTTGCCATGTTGTGTCGTTGCTATTGAATATATGGTTTTGCTAAAACTCCTAACTCATCAGGCAACAACCCGTAGTTGCTTTTCAACGTTTATTTATCCGTGAGTAGTTAGACTATTTCCTTCCTACTTTAGAACTGTCAGTGATGTGTTCAAATATGTGTGTCGAATTGTCTGGCTCAAATTCAAGGTAAACTATACGACATTTGGAACATTACCAATTTAAGACTATTGGCTTTTGTAGAATTCCAGAAATTTGAAGTTATAAAATCATTTTGCAGTGTATTTATTCTATGCTGAGAAACTATATTCCCTGTACAACTGGTCATTACAATCCTTCCATGTAAAAATCGAATTAAGTAAGTCTGCCTCTCACATTACCACCAATTATATTTTATTGTATAGAACTTTCTTTTCTAGGCTACATATTTTGCTCTTTAAACTGGCTAGAAATGGTGCTGGTATTCATTTTGAGGGTCATGCTTCACTCTTTTTAAGAGAACAGAAAAGTGAATAAGACTCTAGGCTTACCTCCCCCCCATGAAAGTTATTTCCCTTTTTAAGGAACACGAGATTTCACTTCAGCAAAACACCAGATCTAAGTTGTGTTACACAGTACTGTTTGCATCCAAGTATACAGAAAAAGCTTCCCTCCAAACTTGTTTTATGTATCATCTGTTAAATGTTAAACATAACAATTTTATGATGCATAAAATACATAAAAAAGATACTGAACAAATATATTATTTGTTAATGCTGAGCGTAATCTTGTGAGCCTATTAATTTTCTTTTCTTGCTCCTGTTTTTCTTTCTCTTTCCTTTGTCCTTTGTTCTAGGGTCCCCTCCCTAATAGTCTCAGCTATTAGTATTTTTCTTTAGTAGTGGCAAAGGTGGGCAAGCTGTCTACTACTGGATCCCCCTGAAAAGCTTGTAAACATACTGCTGAATCAGTGCAGATAAGAACTTGGCACCCTTAAACATGGGGGGAGGAAGAGAAGTTCTAGAATTTCACACAAGTTGGATATTGTGTAAGTTTACCTTTTGGTCTGCTCAGCAGTTGAGTTGTCTGTTTCTGCTTTTGTTGTTTTAAATGTGGTATTTATCAGATACCCCCCTCATCCATGACAGGGATAAGATGGGTGGGGTGCTGTTACATACATTTTACGTGAGAGACTTGAAAACTTAAAAAGTAGTTGATTTTAGTAAATGTATTCATTAAGTATCATTTCTTTGTTGAACATATATATCCATGCCTACACAAAATAAATGGCTTTGTCAGATCATGTCCCCTTTATGCTTCCAAAAAGTTTATTGCCTGGCACATGATACAACTTAGTTGAGGACAAGACCCACTCACGTAGCCTTTGCACTTCTTGAGAATGTAGAATGGCATCTCCTTCTAGGTCTAGAACAATCAAGTGCTCATTAAATACTAGCAGAATGATATTCAGTAAGTATTGGTTTTCTTTTTAATGTCAACTACAGTACAAGATTGTGGAGGAAAAGAATGTTACGACAGGAATGATTCCATGGTCATGGGACTTGGAGAGCATTGTGGGGGGTAAAGACAAAATAAAGCTCTACAAACAAAAAATTTTCAAAGAAAGATAAGGGCTGCATGAAAGCAGGGCACTCGAGCCAGATTGTAATAGGAGGGGGGGTGTTTACTGAGGACAAGTGGAAGGTTGCAGTAGCTGTTAATGTTATAAACTGAGTTTCCACGGGCAGCCATTTTTTTATAGTTTAAAATTACTTTCATAATTATGAAAACCTGCTCTCAGCTAACAGGCTGTACTCTGAAATTGGATTGGAGGTTTTATAACAAGTTCATTGGTAATTTTCCATCGAATCTTAATAGTTAACCGTAGCTTATGAACCTCTACACTCATTGATGTTTCAGACTTCATTTTCCTGTCTGATTTATACTTTTGTTCTGCCTTTGTGATCTCTCAGGTACCTGAACAAGGTATACTTGACTGCCCTGTTCTCCGTTTCTTGGACTATTCTTTATCCTGCTCTTAAAATACCTACTTCCTTCTTTTCTTCGGAGCTGGGTATAACAGCTCCTTCTTTGCTGACTTCCATCACTATTTAAAATATGTACATCCAGCTCCTTTCTGCCTCAGCACTTTATTTTCTGTAGTGTTACTGCTTGGTTACCAGGTTTTAGTATTGGCTGGGTGTGGGAGCTTAGACCATGTGTGTCTTGTTCACTATACTCACATAGTAGACATGTTTGGAACTGAGAACTTTTCTCTAGTAAATCCTACTTTGACTGGTATGTTTGTAGGCTAACCAACAGTAACTTTTACTTTGCTGGAGTTTTGTTGTTGTTATGATTCTAGTTTCTTATGTAGTAAGAAAAGATACTTTCTGTATACCTTTTTGGACATAGGCCTGACTGTACACAAAAATTTCAAGCAGTTCAGATACCTTTTGTTAATATTTGTAATGTCTTCCCAATTTCCATTGTCATGCTCTTTGATCTTCCTCTCCTAAACTTACTTTTGCTGCTATCCGATTCTTTGGCCTACGTTAGCTTTGAATTCAGAAACTCATGCTTTGTTATTTTCCCATTGGCAATAGCCCTTGGGATTGCGGAAGGAAAGGTGGAGGTGACCTGGAGCAGTGTCAGCAACCTCTCTGGCTGTTGGCATGAGTTGAAAGTAAAGTAGCCATCAGTATCTCAGGGGCTGCTTGTGCCTGAATTCGCATTTAGAGTGCTGTTACTAGTAACTTTACAGAGACAATGTTGCCAACTTGAAATGTTCAAAAACTCATTGTCTTTTTCAAATGTATGACTTACATAATGGCTAAATTAGAAACAATTTGTCAAAAATGTATTTTTTTAAATCAATAATAAAAGGTTAAAAGAAATTAGGTCATGAGGGGAAAATTCAGAAGGAAAGTATCAGTTTGTCAGCTAGTCCTATCAGTTTGTCAGTTAGTCCTGCCAAATGCTTAAACTTAAAACCATTAGGATCAGTTGCTTGTAGCTATTCAGTGCTAAAATAGGCTAGTCGCCTCTGTGTACTGCCTTTAAAAGACAATAAACAAATGACAAATGAGAATGAAACACACTGAGCCAATGAAGTAAAAATGGATCCAACTAAACTTTTATTTTTCTTTCAAGTGGAATTCCATAAGAGCGGATTGTAGATTGCCAAATATAAAAAAGTATCATCCAGTTTAACTATAAAAAAGTTGGCTACTATAGCCAAACATGATGACAGATGCCTATAATATTAACACTCAGGAGGCTGAGACTGGAAGATTGAAAATTCCAGGTCAGCATGGACTACCTAGCAAATTCTAGGCCAGCCTGAACATGCAGAGTGCTAACCCATCTCAAAATTTGAAGGGAGGAAGGAGAGAATAAAGAAATAAATTTAACTACTCTAAAGCTAGGTGTTTTGATGATTGTTAATCTGTCTTTCAATCTAAAGTGATAACATAGTTTTGTTTTAACATTATCTAAACATTGCTGTTGTACACCACCTCAGTTGCTTAAATTGAATCTGTTTATTCTTTTTTTTTCTTTTTCTTTTTTTTTTTCAGAGCTGAGGTCGTCGAACCCAGGGCCTTGTGCTTGCTAGGCAAGCACTCTACCACTGAGCTAAATCCCCAACCCGAATCTGTTTATTTTTTGGAGATTTTTTTATTTTTGAAATTTACTTAATGGTTTTTTTCTGAGTCAAAAATGGAAGATACATGATTAATGAATGATTGGCAGAGGTTTTAGATACAAAGTAACATTAAAGTTCTAGGATTTGATATATATATATATATATATATATATATATATATATATATATATATATATATCCATGTATCTAGAGAAGAGGCACTCACTGGTCTGTATGTGACAGTAACATTGTATCCAGTGCAAGGGTGTCTTTCCAGTCTGTGCTACTATCCACCTTCAACTTTTTCCACCTTTCCCTCTCAGTCTCTTCTCTAACCCATTATAAGGCAGCCCCTACTGCTCTCAGCCAAGACAGAATAAAGTGGATCCTGCCAAAGGAAGGGGGATGGGGAGGGCAACTGACTAGTTCCACTGTTGAGATACCTGAGACCATAGATCACATTATAAATTCCCATAGTGCTCTGTTTCTGGGAACTTTATATTGCTTCTTGAATAGTTTTAAACCAGAAGATCACAGAATACCTCTTGGTAGGTCCGGTTGGTTTTTTGCTGCTGCTGTTTTCCTTCCATCAAGATTATCCTTACTTTGTTTTGTTGTTAATCTTCTTGTGTTCTACTCCTATTCAGTAATGATGGGTTTTTCACGAGATTCTTACTTTTTTTCCTTTTCTCCCCATATTTAATCCCTTCAAGAACTTTCTGTTTTCTAGTTTTCAGACTTTGGCTTTAAGTGAAATTACATCTCTCACCTGAACTGCAGTCTTGATTTCACTGAAAACATCTCATACAAAAAGTTTTGTTTGTCAACTAGGCATAATGACATACACCTGTGGTCCCAGCTACTTTGGAGGCTGAGGCAAGAAAACTTGTATATTCAAGGCCAACTAATCTAGTTAAACATAACAAGATACTATCTTTTTATTGAAAAAAATTATTTTCATACAATATATATCGATCACACTTTTCCTCTCCCCTTCCCTCCCTGACTCCTCCCAGATCCTGCACACTCACCCAACTCCTTTCTTTCTCTCTTTACAAAACAAAAACTCAAGAAACTCACACTAAATACATAAGTAAAACCCACAAAAACACAGAATCCAAAATATATAAACAGACCAGTACAACAAAAAAATGCCTAAACAAAGCAAAATGAGATTAAAAAGTCTACAAAAATACCATCCATTTTATGTTGGCCAATTATTCCTGGGTCTACTCTGAAGTCTGATTAATAAACGCAGTGAAACTCCATTGGAGAAAACTAATTTTTCCTTTGCAGATAGCTTCTCGGTTAGGCATGGGACTCCGTGTCTACTTCCCCATCTGGCTTGAACCTGTGCAGGCCCTGTATGTGCTGCCACAGTCACTGAATTCATATGTGCATCAGTTCTGTTGTACCTGGAGGACATTGTTTTCCTTGGAGTCACCCAAGGAAATCCTCTGGCTCTTACAATTTTCTGCTTCCTCTTCCACATAAATCTCTGAGCTAAGGGGAAGGGTTTGATGAAGGCATCCCATTTAGGACTGATCACTTCAAAGTCTGATTCTCTGCACATTGTCCAATTGTCAGTTTCTGTGTTAACTCCCATCTACTGCAAGAAGGTTCTCTGATGATGGCTAAACAAGGCACTATCATTAGGAATCATTTTATGGATATGTTTCTTTAGAAGAAAATAGTACTTGGTTTTTCCTCGTGCCCATAGCCTTTCTAGTCTCAGGTTCTTGGCCACCCTAGCAGTGCCAGGCGTTAAGCCCCATTTCATGGAGAGATCCTAAATCCAATCAGAGAGTGGTTGGTGACTCCTACAGCATTTATGCCACTGTTGCACCCGCATAATGTGATACTATTAAAAAACAGGTGGGAGTATACCATGGCAGTGGAAGGGTTGTTTGTCAAGTAGAAGGCTCTGGGTTTAATACCTAGGACTTTGAAAGGGAGGGTGTATGTATTCCTTTACTACCCATGTCCCCAGTTCCCCTTTCACTCCTTGTCTCAAGAGATGACAAGTTAGAAACTTCCCAGGTTAGACATCAGTGACAGGGATCTCTAGCTACTGACCTTTTTTCTTCTCTTCTACCTCTTATACTGAATCCTTAAGAACTTTCTGCTGATTGTTCCTTCTTAATAGAAATTACTCGTAGATTTGACTGTCATTTGTACAACATTTTTATCTCCCTACTTTAAGTCCTCATCACTTAAAACCATTGAGATAACTTGCTAATTTTTAATTGTTCTTTCTGTTTTGTCCATTATGATTAATATATAACCATCCTATTAATCTTGAAACGATTCCTATAATTATTTTCTTATATGCTTAATTATAATAATTATGTTATCTCTAGTCTTTTCTAATTCAAGTGCAGCACTCCAGGGACTAAGTACTCGAAGTTCCTGGAGGCTGTCACTTAGTCCACTTACCTTTGTTTTTTTGCTATTTTACTTCCCCAGAGCACCCTGCTGATACATGTGTATAGTGCTGTTCTCGAAACTTTTGTTTCTGTTTACAGCATTACCTATAAACAATCCATATCCCTTTCCACCAGGAAAAGTTTTATCTTTTGATTTAGCTTAAGGAAACCCTGTGTTTGTTTGACCATCACTTAACAGCTGTGTGAACATGTTAATTAAGCTCTGTATATTAGTTTCTTTTTCCCGTAAAAATTAGGATAATTAGCACACACATTCCCACCCTCCTAGATTTCTTATGAGGATGGAGTTAACTTATTTATACAGGATTCTTAGTTTGGGTATAGATGCTTAATAAATATTTATCCTTAAATAAAAAATGTAGTTTAAGGGGATTGTGTTGTAACTCAGTGGTAGAGTGCTTGCTTAGCATGTGCAAGGCCCTGTCTAATCCTCAGCATCACAACACACACATGAAAAATCATTTCAGCTAAGTTATTCATCTAATATTCATACTAATTTGCTAGTTTAGCTCCTCATTGTCCATACACACAGGTGTATGTGTATGTACCTCTGTGTATAAAGTGATTAGACTGTTTCTACCATCTGATCCCATCCTTAACTGAAGCAGTGTAAGATGGACGGTGAGCTGCAGAATCAGAAAAACCGTGAGGTATGGAAGTGTATGACTATTAAAGTCCCATAGTTTCACTTAAGCAAGTTTATATACTTATTAGTAAGATCTAGAAATAAATTAGGTCCCTAGGTAGGCTTCTTGTTTGCTGTTAGCTGTGTTAGGCTGACTTTTTTTTTTTTTTTTTTTTTTAATATACTGGTAATATATATAGGTAGCAACTGACAAATGTATCTTTCTCTGTCCCTCAGGTAAATAGCCACAGAAGACTACCAAACAAGATAAATCATTGTCTCCAAGTAAAAGAAAACCAAGATCCATGAGTGGGCATCGGTCAACAAGGAAACGATGTGGAGAATCTCACCCAGAGTCCCCTGTGGGCTTTGGGCATATGAGTACTACAGGGTGTATATTAAATAAATTGTTTCAGTTACCAACACCACCACTGTCAAGACACCAATTAAAACGACTAGAAGAACACAGGTATCAGAGTGCTGGACGGTCCCTGCTTGAGCCTTTAATGCAAGGATACTGGGAATGGCTAGTTAGAAGAGTACCCTCATGGATTGCCCCAAATCTCATCACCATCATTGGACTATCGATAAATATCTGTACAACTATTTTGTTAGTCTTCTACTGCCCTACAGCTACAGAGCAGGTAAGAGTAATGCCTTCACAACAGTAACATTTGTTATAGTCCAGAAACATTGTAATTGGGATTCTTAGATCATTGTATATAAAGGCAAAATATTCTCATAGCTATTTGTTAACTATATTTATCCCATCACACTTTAATTAAGTCCTTCCTACTTTGTCTGCTACTGTCGCTTATCAGAAATTTGAAGAAAAGGGTATTTGAGATGGCATGACAAAAGTCTTTGCAAACGTGTTTTTCGCAGCCAGGTGTTGTATCAGATACCTGTGACCCACTAAGGAGGCTGAGACAGAAAGATCATGAGTTGGAAGCAAGTGTCACTTCATAGCAGGTTTAAGGCAAGCCTGACCTGGCCATTTGTTCCACTTATGTCTCTTTTTTTCTTTTAGCTCGTCTTTTATTATGCAAACATGGTTCATACAGAGTGTGTGAATATATTTCTAGTTTCTCTCTTTTTTTTTTTTTTTTTTTTTTTGGTTTTCCGAGGCAGGGTTTCTCTGTGTAGCTTTGCGCCTTTCCTGGATCTTGTTCTCTGTAGACCAGGCTGGCCTCGAACTCACAAAGATCCGCCTTTCTCTCCTGTTTTTAAAGACAGGATTTTGCTCTAAAACTCAGGCTGGCTTGAGACTCCATAACTTTCTATTCTGTGCTGAGATTTTAAGCACACACTACCATACCTAGATTATTTTCTCAAATACCTGGCTGTATCTCAGTCAGGATATTTACAGAGCGAAAACCAATACCATTATATAATGACATCACATGTCTTTTGAACTGTTTCATATGAGGTGCCTAGACTTCTAATTCCAAAGGTTTTAGGTCTAGATTATGAATCCTTAAAAGAAACAGCAAGTAGGTTGTTGATTGCAATGGAAGGATTCTAATAATCCTAAACCAGATGGAGAAAGAGGACCAGGGAGTAAGAGAAGGTTTAAGAGTGACTGAAACACTCATCGTTTGTTGAACACCACAGAATGTACTAGGTAACCATGGTTGCCTGTGATACTTTTCTTTCACAGTTTTCTTAAGTGATTTGGATTTACTTGAGTACAGAATAGGAAATCCTCTGATCACAGGGAAGTTTTCAGAATTATTGTGAGGAAGACTTGACGTGGAAAATGACTACAGCACTCCTTTTGTGTTTTGCATGGAGGGGTAATGTCCTTCAAAGCTGCACGATAGAAATACTTATTAGACTTAGCTAAAATATTAAAATAGGTCATGGCTATTCTGTGATAGGTCTATTATCTCTGAGATTGTCAGTAAGATACAAAAAGTCTCTAACACTTTATCTGTCTGAATCTGATTTGTAGCATTGTGAGAATTAATGCATTCAGTATGTCCAGCATACAGTGCTCATAGGATAAAACCTAAGTATTGTTTTGTTTGGCTAAAGAGATTAAGTATATAACTTTCTTCCTTACAACTCCTTGCCATTTCTGTTTTCTTCTATGATACATAATATGTAGACTAAATGTCCAAGTTCCTATTGAGATTTGTGTGTTTTATTCATATTTTAAAATCAAAGGTTCTATAATTTTAGCACCCAGAAAAGTTTCATTTTGTTGTTTTTGGGTCTTTTGCCAGTAGTGATGGTGAAGTTTTGTGTACACGTGTTAGGAATGTTCTATTCATTTTTATGCTCAAGATTTTTTAAAGCTTTTTTTTTTAATAATTCTTTTATTTTATTTTTTTTTAGATTATAACAAAATTACATCATTTCTCCCTTTTCTTCCCTCCAGACCCTCTGCGTATATGTAGATATCAGTCTTTCTAGTAGAAATAAAGTTCATTTGAATGACTTTAGCAGGATTTGTTTTTGTTGGGAAAAGGAAACTCCTGGTAGATGGGCAAAGAAAATAAGTTAATCTTTTTCAAATTCTCCAGGTAGATATGGCAACCTCTTTTATAAATGGAATACCAAAATATCACCTTGACCTGTTTGTTACTAAAATATTTAAATCTTATCAGCTTAGTAGCTTAGATTTTGTTTCTTTTGTTGTTGGGTTTAGGTTTTGTTGTTGTTTGTTTTTTGAGACAGAATCTTTATAACTATGATTACAAGCATGTACTACCATACTTACTAGGCTTTTGTTGCTGTTTTTTAGTTTCACATTTTTGGGCTAGAGAGGTTGCTCAGTGGTTAAGACACATTATTCTTTCATAATTAGGCTGTTAGCACCCAAATCTGGCAGCATAAAAAATACCTGAAACTCCATCTCCAGGGGGTACAACATTGTGTTTTTAAAAGTGTTTTTTGTTTTTTGAGCTAGCACCTCACTTTGTTTCACCCCACTGTGTAGACCAGGTTGGCCTTGAGCACTCTCAGTCCCCTTGCCCATGCCTCGCAAGTGCTGGGATTACAGATTCGTGCCACCATGCCCAGCTCATGCTTAGGGTTTTGTACCAGAAGCCAATGCTGTGTTATTTTTACAGCTTTATGTATATAGTATGCTTAAGTTACTGTTGCCATGCAAGACAGATAAAGGAAGTTAGTATTACCTGTTTTATACACATGAAAATTAAAATTGAGCTGTCCTGTTACTAGTGAGTTTTATTGAGTTGCCAGCATTGCTATAAGAGCAGGAAGAGGAGGAGGAATAAATAATAACCAGATTTCTGATTTGTAGAGTATGGTGGTGCTTGTAATCCCAGCCTTGGAGAGGTTAAGGCAGGGGCTTCTCCATTTCCAGTCCATCCTTGGCTGTGGAGTGAGAACATTTTTCAGTTTCAATAACAAGACTTTTGTTGAATTTAAATACTTTTTTTTTGTCATATGACCATGAGGTTTTTCTTTTACTCATTCATTTTTGTTGCTGTTTTGTGCTTTTGATTTAACTCATTAAAATAACTTGTTCACTTTTTAGCATAGAAAAATGAAAAGAAAACTAAAATACCGCATTCACAATATCTCTGCACAGTTAATTTCTATTGCTATTCAAAAGAGAAGAGAAAGTAGCATATAAAGAAATCTAAAGAAAAAAGATGCAAAGGAAAAGTGAAAATCTTACCCTTGCTGTGCCAGTCACTTTTCTCAGTGCTGTGACAAAGTGCCTGGCAAAGGCCGCTGAAGGACTGACTTTGGCACATAGTCTGAGGGAGAAGTCTGATGTCTCGCAGATGGTGGTGGGACAGGAACGTGAGGCAGCCGGTCACATGTATCCGCAGCCAGGAAGCAGAGAGACATGAATGCTGTTTGTTGCCCAGCTACCTTCCTTCATTTTCTTCTTAGTCTGGGGTCCCAGTGCATGGGGAACTGCCACCCATATCCGGGGTGGATCTGGTCTGCTCTCCTCAGTTAACCATTTTGGAAACAGTCTCATAGATACACCCAAGGATGAGTTTCCAGAATGATTCTAAATCCAGTTATTTGACAGTGATGATTAACTCTCACACCTACCTTTCCTTACTGTCCTTGCATTTCGACCCCATTTTGCAAATCGCCTTCCTAACCTACATATCTCAGTTAATGATACTTGACTGATACATGTGTTTCTTTCTTCACCTGGCTTTCAGCTTACTTGAGACCGCACCTGGAATAGGAGGCTTTCTTTAAAAATAAAAATACCCGAGAGCTGTAAAATAATGAAAATGAGAAAAAAGTAATTAAATATTAGATATTTTCATATATTTACAGAAAGAACGTAAAAGATAAAACCAGGAAAACTAATCTGTCCTTTTTTTATTTAATTGTTATTTTGCTGTTTCCTGACATTGTGTTCATAGTAATAGTTGAAGTCATCTCTGTTTTCATAGTAACACTCTAGCTCATTATAATCCTATGTAGGCCGCAAAAAGTCCCTCTGTTTTTAGTTCTCCAAAGCCGAGCTATTCAGTAGCATTTCTGTGGTGGTGGCAGTGTTCTTTGTGTGGCTAGGATGGTAGTAAGCCATTTGACTATTGAGAATTTTAAAGTATAGCTAAAGAGCTGAATTTTTTTACCTAATTATAATTAATTTAAACCGAATTATTTACACATGGCTAATGGCTACTGTGTTGGGACAATAGGACTTAGAGAATGCTGAGTCTTTCATCTTTCAGGAAGAAGGAACAATAGACCTGAGTCCAAAAGAGTAGCCACAAAGAGTTCCTTTGCCGGTTCAATGTGTTTACATAACCATATATTGCCTTTAGGGTTTGTACCTCTGGTTTCAGAGAGGTAAGTACTATGTGATCCTTTTAATAGCCTCAGTGTTCTAAGGTATGTTCCAAAAGTATGGAGCACCAAGGAAAAGTTTAAAAGAAGATCATTATTGTTTAATAACTAAGTTGTAAACAGATCTTTAGCAGAAGAAACCCTTTCCAGTATAGAATATACTGAATATTTTACAACTCTTGAATATTAATGCAGTGTAACTTGACAACTACTATCTATAAAAATACTGTGATAATAATAATAATTTTTTCATGGCCTAGACACGGGAAAATGCACATTTAAATCACTATCATTTTCTAAAAAAGACAAAGTAGTCTTTAAAAATATGACTATAAATATATGAAAAATAATGTTCAAGGCCTCTGTAAGCCAGAGCATCTTTGCCATAGTGTTGTTCTATGAATCTTTATAAAAGCATGTTAAAAACAAAATGCTTGGTAAAGAAAATGTGAAAAATATTTGTATTGTTGACCATTTTCGAACCTTTTCAGTATGCATTCACCACATTGGGAGCAAGAAGTCCTGCATTGAGAAGTGAAAAATGTGTTTAGTACTGTTGGACCTAGTATTTCCTTGATGAAGTGAGGGGATATTGTACTAGTTCTGTTGTGTGTTGTGGCTTGTTTAGGCAGCATTTCCAGGTATGGTGACACACTCTTGTAATCCTAGATTTTGCAAGAGAAGTAGCAGAAGGAATTCTAGACTGGCCTCAGCTACCTGGAGATTTGAATCCAGCAACCTGAACTGTCAGACCCTTCCTCATAAAATAAGAAAAATTTTGGTCAGGCATGGTACTACAGGCCTGTAATACCAGAATTTAGAAGGCAGAACCAGAAGGAATTCAAGGCCACACTTGGCTACACAGAGAATTTGGGAATAGACTGGGCTACATTATTCCCTATTTCAGAACAACAAAAATGAAAACAGGTTCTCAAGAAGCCCAGGCTGGCCATCACCTAACCGTCTAGCCAAGGTTAACCTTGAACGCATGATCCTCCTGCTTTTACCTCCCAAATGCTACAGTCATAGGCAGGTTACTATGCAAGGCTAGTATATTGATTAAATAACAGGAAGAATTTAGTGAAGACAATATAGTCCCTCCTGAGAGTTCTGTAGAATTCCTGCAAAGTACAGTTATCCTTTGGGAATTGTAAAGGATGGATTTCACACAGAAATCAGTCTACAGTTGCTTAAGTACCTTCCCTAACTAACATTGTGTAGAGTGCACATATAATCTACACACACGCTTTCATATTCTGTAAACAATCTCTAGACTACCTATGTGTAGTATTACTTAAGAAAATATGACAAATGGATATAGATGCAGATTTTTATGTTTTAGAACTTTGGCTGGTTGAATCCCTTGCTTACAGGACCCAGAGACATAGGAGATGTATTGTAGTTAACGGAGACCTTCTTGAGCACTCTTAAAAAACAGGGAATTTAATTCTAACAATCCCCGTTACTTCAAGCTTCAATAAGTTCTTTATTATTTAATGCTTGCATCATCTCCCACAGCTTTCAACCAGGAGTACTTCTCTAGGAAATGAAGAGAAATTGGGCTGGCAAGATGGGCTTAATGGGTAAAAGCAGTTGCTTCAGCCTGAAGACCTGAGTTCAATTCCTAAACTCCCATGGTGGAAAGAAAGAACCTCTGACCTCTATGTGTCACATACACACTCACTCAGTAAATGTGATTGAAATGAAGATTTATTATCTGCTGTTAAAGAAACATGTTAACCAAGCCTAGGTAATGAAGTATCTGAGTGTTGTTGCTTTTCTGTTTCTATTGATTTCATAGGCACCTCTCTGGGCATACATTGCTTGTGCGTGTGGCCTTTTCATCTACCAGTCTTTGGATGCTATAGATGGGAAACAGGCAAGAAGAACCAATAGTAGCTCTCCTTTGGGAGAACTTTTTGATCATGGCTGTGACTCTCTATCAACAGGTATTGTTGCTTTTTAATGCTGACAAGTATTAACTGATGGAAACAGTGTGATAAGTATTGGAATAAATTTAGTTAGTTCCCAAACAGATGATTTTATTATTAAGTTTTAGTGGTTTTTTTGAGACTTGGGGGTTTTGTTTAATGCTTGTTCATTGTTGGTGTTATTGGAATATTTAGAACCTAAACTTACTTGTTTTTATTTTTAACTCTTAAGTATTGATTTTGGCGGGTTTTTTGGTTTTTGTTTTTTTCCCTAGTGCTTGGGGTTCAAACCTAGGGTCTTACATATGCTAGGCTAGGAAGGCCCTCTACCACCATTTCCAGCTGAGGACCTTTTCTTTTGAAAATATTAGAGTATAATTATCATTTTCACATATCTCATGGTTTTGGATAAAAGTAAAATAGTGGGTGACTGGTAGTCCATGACCTTGTAATTAAATGATATAATAAGAGCTGGAATCAAAAGACTGATATGATCAAGTCTAAAGATATAATATATAGCATGATTATTACAATTAATAATATTGTGTTGTATATTGATAATTTACTAGTAGATTTTAGGTGTTTCCAACACAAAGGTAATGACTAGATTCATTTTCTTAATTTTAATAACCCTTTCACAATGTGTACACATATCAAAACACACTGTTATACAATATTTTTAAAGGGCTAGAAGGAAAAGTGCTGGCAGTGGGTTGGGTTAGCATAGTTGAAGTATAGGTGATATGTCTGTAGTCTGTATTTATAGTCTGTTGCAAGTTTTTTAAATAATACTTGAGTGCGTTTTTAGGAGAAAAAATTTAGAAATGAAATTGAGGTGGGCATTGTGGTATACACCTAACAGTCTCATCACCTGAGAGGAAGAGCAGGAAGAGTGTAATATAAGGTCGGCATGAACTGTGGAGCAAGCTTTAGGCTAGCCTGGACTACATAACAAGATCCCCTTTCAAAATCACAAACAAAAAAGTGATATTAATCTCTAGCTAGTCTTCCTAACAGGGGTATTTCCCTCGTTATTTTAATTCTTCAGTATTTCCATCATTTGGCACGGCGTTTAAAATACTTTTTTTGAAGTCTTGATAGTCTTACATTGAGTCTAGATTTGTGTATCAAAATCATTACTTCTGTGTGTCCTGATGGTAGCCCACTTTTTAAGGAAGAAGAGCAGCTAAATAAGTCAGATTAAGGAAAACTCAAACTTTCCACTGAATGAAAACTGGTTGGGTAACTTGAAAGAGTATTAGAATTTAATGAAACTATGGAATGCCATAAGTTTTATATTTGTAATTTGAAATGTCATTTTACATTGTAGTTTGAGTTTCAGACATACAGAAAATCTTTTTCCAAAACATGACACATAATGATAGCTGCTAAATAAGAAAAGACAGTTTTCTAATCCCTCTGATGGTTGTTGAAGCTCTCTGGATTGGTTGGTTGTTTTTGACTCTGTGCTTAAAGAGTTTATGCTTTTCTGTGGGGTTTGTATGTGTTGTTTTTAAAATTGAGATGTGTATATATGTGAGAGACTCACTACAGCTCCCTTCAGAGGCCAGAAGAGGGTGTCAGACCCCTCCAGCTAGGTTGTGAATCACCCAAAATGAGCGTTATAAACAAATTCAGGTCCTCTGCAAGAGCAGTGTGTGCTCTTGACCACTGAGCTCTCTCTCCAGTTCCTGATTTTTATTGTTTTGAGACAGTATATTCCTTGTCGCTGAGGCCAGCTTTGAACTCTGTCCTCCTGTCTTAGCTTCCCTAGTGCTGAGATAGGATTGTGCTTGGTAGCACATCCAGCACCTTGAAATGTTGTACTACTCATTTAATACTACAGTAACTAAACATGGGGAATTCTTGAAATCATGCTGAAGTATTCTAGTTTCTTTGAGAACTTTACTTCAGCTGAGTGATTTAGTTAAAAAAGAAAAAAAAAAAGACATTGAAATTATGGTGTAAAAGATGTAAATGAAAGTAGATTATTTCACCTAAGATGATTTTCAGCTCAGTTGATGTTAATGATGCCATTCAGTTTTCATTTTTCTTCTGCAGTGTTTGTGGTTCTTGGAACTTGTATTGCAGTGCAACTTGGGACAAATCCTGACTGGATGTTTTTTTGCTGTTTTGCTGGGACATTCATGTTCTATTGTGCACATTGGCAAACATACGTTTCTGGAACATTGAGATTTGGAATGTAAGTAATACTTAATGGTAATTTTGTCCTTGCTTTCAAATATGGAGAATGTTGCTTATAGATATTAAGTATCAAGAATTAATCAAGTCAGCTATTTAAAACCGTTTTCTCTTTGTCATATGTCTGTCTGTATTCCTTTGGGAAAGAAGTGCCAGAATCATCCAGTCAGCCTTTTTAAAGTAGAATGAAAAGCAGTAGCTCTGCATTCAACATCACGGCTCTTTCCCAATTCACTTTTTTTTTTTCCTTCTGTTTTTTCCGCTGAATTCCATGTTTTATTTTGACATATAAAAATTGTTTTCAAGAGTTTCAGAACTGGAGAGCTGACGCAGTGGTTAAAGCATGCACTGCTCTTCTAGATGACCTGTGTTCAGTTCTTGCCATCCATGTTAGGTGGCCAAACCACCTTGACTCCAGCTCCATCTGATCTGACACCCTCTTCCGGAAAATATCCACACATCGTCACATGACTAAAAATAAAAAGGTTTTGAAGAAAAAGATGAGTTTTTGAGAGCAAACAACAGGTTTTTTTTTTTTTAGTGTCATAGTTTAATTAGATTTCAGTATTTTATACTGTTTTTACTTACAAATGTACAAAAATAATGTATTTGTTAGCACACTATTTAGGTTTCTATTTTATTTTATTTTTATTTATTTATTTATTATTGCTGCTAACAAAATGTCTGAGAATTTAAAAAATGGAATAGATGAATGTCTTGTGATCTGAATGAAGAATGCCCACCTGTTGATCAGTACTTTTTCATAATGATTAATGAGTAAACTAGTCTTGGGATGTGGTTAAGGGTGGCGTTCACCATCTAGGTTTTTGTGTTTTGTTGTTGTTAGATTTATTTATTTTATTTGATCTGTGTGGATGTTTTGCCCGCATATATATCTGTGTGCCACATGCATTCAGATCCCTTGGAACTGTAGTTACAGATGGTTGTAAGATACCTTGTGGGTGCTAGGAATCCATCCCAAGTCCTCTGGAAGACTAGTCAGTGTTTTTAACCACCGAGCTATCTCTCCAGCCCCCACCATCTGGTTTTTAATTGATTAATTATAAATCTTGTTTATTATTTCTTTTTGGTTTGGGATAAATAAAAAATGTTTGAGAAAAAGCTGTATTCATGAATACAAAATAAAAGTAGTCTGATGACTACAAAACATTTTAACCTAGTCCCTGAATCCCTAATGGTTTGTTTTATTTATTTACTTGCTTACTTATTTAGATCCCCAGTAGGATTAGTTTTAAAAAACATCAAAAAGGCTAGACTACTTACAATTTCAGTTGCTCACCACACACTCAGTTCATGCGATTTTTGCTAAATTTTTAAAAATAGAACTTAGGGGCCATGGAGACCATTAAAAATGACTAAACAGATTAAGGCACAAACTCACAATAAGAGCAAATTCTTAAACAACTTTCAAGTAGAACGTAGTAAAATAAATGGTTACTAATCATTTTGGTGCTAATTTTTTAGAAGAAATTTCTTTAAGTAATTTTGAAACAGATTTTGGAGACTATGTTCAAGGTCTATCTGAAGATGGCATGAATGTCAATGTGAAAATTTTTATATGCATTTATCAATTACTTATGAAATGATCTGTACTTAGAAAATATTGACAAATTCTAATTTAAGAAAGCAGTAGTTGAATGTGTACAGTTGCTTTGTTTTCAGAGTCTTTGTCTTATAATATTTCATAGACTTTTACTGCTTTAGGTAAAACCACAAAATGTTTTTAAAAATTCCAAGATCATTTGACTTTTTTTCTTAATTCAGTTGTAAGTTTTAGTGATACTGGTGTTATCTTTCATATCATTAATGTTTTTGTTGCTAATTGTTTCAGGATTTTGGTGGTCTTTGGATTTGGGGGGAGGAGTAATTTGTGTGCTGAATCTTAGTTGGATTTAACTTTAACCTTATTTACCAACCAGTCCCTTTCAGTTTTCTCTTTCCCTTTCAAGTAATGCAGCACTAGTCCTATAGTGTGGGAATGGAACAGAGAGTGAGAGAGAGAATTATGAAAGTGGTAAAAAAAAAAAAAAAAAGTATGTAGGCAGTAGTCTTAGGAAGAGTTTGCTATCATGGCTTTATATCTTGCAGTCTTAGAATTTCCTGTGATAAAGTACGTATTTGGGAAACTCTTATGCAGTCCCATGTGGTTGGATCATAAGGTGACTGTAAGGGAGTAGCAGAGATAAGACTGGCAAAGATTCAGAAATTCTTTTCTGCCTTTTCTGCTTTGCCAAGAAATGTGACTTTTATCTGTATCTGCAGGGAACTTTTGCAAAACCTAAAGCTGGGAAATGACAAAAGTACCTTTAGAAAGGTCAGTCTGGCAGTGTGATGGGAGAGTAAACTAAGGTCAACTGTGACAAAAGCAAAAAGACCCTAAGAGACCCCTAGTAAGATCAGCACCATTAATATGAGGTGCTGTAAAGCCAACACTAACACAATCAATATTCTTTTTTTTTTTTTTTTTTTTTTTGAAACAGGGTTTCTCTGTGTAGCCTGGCTGTCCTGGAACTCACTCTGTAGACCAGGCTGGCCTAGAACGGTGTGTGCTACCACCACCTGGCAGCAATGTTCTTGTAGGGAAAGGGGTAGGTTGGAGAAAGACTTCAGAGGTAGACACTGTAGGATATAGTCTGTCACTATGTATAGGGAATGAATAAAAAGGCAGATACTACATACAGTGACTTCCCCACAGTTTTGTTTTGGAGGGTGTATGGAAAGTGGAGAGAGACACATACAAATTCTACCCAGAAAATGCATGCAAGGGATGCTGTACATCTGAATAGAATAAGAATGACAGAAAACTTAGGGAGAGGACTTTGAAAGGCTATGAAAATAAATAATCAAAGTGGGAGGATTCTTGTTAGAATGAACAGTCAGGAGATAGATGAATTTCAAGAAAGAATGAAGCTCAGTGCTGCCAGGACTCAAAATGAGGACAGAAAAGTAAATGCTGAGTTTGGCAACATGAGCTATCCATAGTAGTTTCTGTGCAATGGTCGAGTAGGGGTAGATTGTAGGGGATAAGCAAGTTAACTTCTAGTTACACTCTCCATGTTATTTATGAAATGCATGACTAATAGAAAGGAGAGAGGACAAAGGACACATACATACCAAATTAAGCTTGCAGAAGAAATCACTAGAAAATAGATTGGAATTACTGAGAAGTAGAGAAAATAAGAATGATTTGTAGAGCAAGATAGCTCGAGATACAAGACTGTAAGTATTCTAGGATAGACATATCGCTGAGTAGTAGAAAGTTTGCCTAGAATACTTGAAGTCTTGAGTTCACTTCCCTAATACTGCCCAAAATTAATTTAGTAAATACCTGGTAGTATTGAGGCCAATGTAGATATAATGCCTAAATTAAATAAATGTCATAAGGGAAATTATACAATGACATTGAAGTAATACTGAATTTCCTTTATAAAGTAAAAATGAGTTTTAGCATTCATGGAAAAATGCCATTAATACTTTACATATAAGGAGCTTCTCATCAAAGAAACAATACATTAGAGGATATAGAATACATAAAGCCCCCCAAAGTACTGTTGGCATTCACACGTTTCTCTCATGACCATATATAATAATTGTAGGTTAGATTAAATTCAGTCAATTTTGCATACATGAAAGATAATTTCTTTTTGCATAACAAAGGGCAAGGTTAGTTCTCAGCTGTGGTTTAAGTAAAATTTTTAGATATAGCTTCTTTTTACTTTTTCTTGGGGAAAATGAAAGTAGTCTCAACATGAGAAATACTATTTTTGAATACTTTTGAGTTGTTTCAGTGTCATTTATACATGGGTGAAAGGGAGCCTGAACATTTGCTCTTTTACATGTAATAAATTTAGATGTTTATGCTTTCAGTAACCTTATAAAATAAAATATTTGCCAAATAAGTTTGGGGAGATGGACATGATGGTGCATGCCAGGACTTGAGTAACTGAGGGAAGAAGATTGGAAGCTCAGAGCCAGCCTGGGTTACATACAGGGAATCTGTCTTTAAAAATTAAGCAAAAAATAAAAAGATATTTTTGTTCTTCTTAGTCTCTTTCATGTTAATGTTTTTAGTTCCAGTTTTTAGTTCATAGTGTCTTGAAAAAATATAAGCGAAAAATCTTAGTTCGTCAGGGATAGAGAGATGGCTTGATGGTTAAAAGTGTGTGCTGCTCTTTCAGAGGACCAGGTTTTGGTTCCCAGCACTCCTGCCTGGCAGCTTGCCACCAACCACCTGTTATTTCATCTCTATGGGGTCTGACACCTTCTTCTGGCCTCTGAATATAAGAAGTCATTTTTAAAGGACTTTAATTCATCTGTGACTAAATACTTTCCGTTTAAAATCTAGCATTGTAAGGAAATAACATGCTTTGGACACATATTTCTGAATTTTATGAGCTACATCTTTCAGTACTTTGCCATGGTCACAGCTAAAATTTGCCTTCCACAGAAAATGGTGGTGACTCTAACATCTAGACAGACCCTTGTCTCACAGTCCTCTTAGACTGAGCTGGTGCTATTCACTCACACTCATTCAAGCTTAGCTTAGCCTTTACATTGTTACTGCCCTTGATGTGAAGGATTGGTGAAAAAGATGAAGTCAGAGAACTCAATAGGAAAGCTAGGCTGGTGAGAGAAGAAATGTGTTGAGTTGACATAGAAGAACAGAAATACTAAGTCCCTGCAAATGACATGGGGTTAGGTGGTGCCAGATGCTACAGAAGTACTAGAAGTGAATAGAATGCTTTCTGTATCCTAAGACAAAGAAGCATTGTGTGCTGTGAAATATCTTGTATTCCTTTCCCATGTATCACAGCAATTGTATTTTAAAAGAGAAGTATTATGAATTGAAGCTCATTTGTAATCATTTTTAAATGGGTATAGTTTAGATTACATGAAAGTTCTTATTTCTGCTCTTAATTTTTTTTTTTTTTTTTTTTTTTTTTTTTGGTTTTTCGAGACAGGGTTTCTCTGTGTAGCTTTGCGCCTTTCCTGGAGCTCACTTGGTAGCCCAGGCTGGCCTCGAACTCACAGAGATCCGCCTGGCTCTGCCTCCCGAGTGCTGGGATTAAAGGCGTGCGCCACCACTGCCCGGCCTGCTCTTAATTCTTAAACCCTCTATATCTAGGTGTTTTTAGATTGATACCCTACAGATGTGTGTATAGAATTAAATTTATATATTTATTGAGATAGACTCTTCCCATATGGCCCTGGCTACACTGGCTAGCCTGGAAGTCACTATGTAGACCAGGCTGGACTCAAAATCACAGAGATCTACCTGTTCTTCTTCCTGAGTACTGGGATTAAAGATGTGTGCTATCATGCCCAGAAAAATCATTTTTAGTGAAATATGCTTATAAATCATTTGAGCTACCTTATCTTTTAATAGAAACTATATGTATGCAAAACATTGGCCTTAAAAAATCCCCCATACTCTAAAGGGAGAACTCGTTGGGTTTTTTGTTTGTTTGTTTGTTTGTTTGTTTGTTTGTTTGAAATAGGATATCACTCTAGCCCAGGTTGTCCTAGAATTCACTATGAACAGGCAGGCCTCAAGCTCATGGCCATCCTTTTGCCTCTGCCTCGCAAGTGCTAGAATTACAGGAGTGCAGCACCATACTTGGCAGAACATTTGCTGAATTATTGTTTGAGGACAGAGAAATAAATAAACAAAAGAGGCAGGGTTATAATTTAAACTCAGGCCATCTCTTGGTTTTCTTTCTGTTGCTGTGATAAAGGCCATAACTAAAAGCAACTTGTGGAGGAAAGGGCTTATTTCATCTTATGACTCAGTCCATCATGAAGGCAAGGTCAGGCAGGAACCTGGAGGCAGGAACTGAAGCAGAGGCAATAGGAGAGTGCCACTTATTGACTTGCTTTCCATGGCTTGTTCAGCCTGCTTTCTTATACAGTTCAGGACTACCTCTCCAGGGGTAGTACTGTCCTTTATAGGCTGGGCCCTCCTGCATCAGTCCTTAATCAAGAAAATGCTGCACAGACTTGTCTACTGACCATTCTGATAGAGGCATTTTCTCAATTGAGGTTCCTTCCCTCTTCTCAGATGAATCTAACTTGTGTCAAGTTGATATAAAACTAACCAACACAGGCCAGCATATTTTGACTCAAGTGCTCCTGAGAGTTTTTTGTTTGTTTTTGTTTTGTTTGTTTGTTTGTTTTTGTTTTTTTGGTGGTTTTTTGTTTTGTTTTGTGTGTGCGTGTGTGTGTATGTGTGTGTGTTTGCTTGCTTATTTTGTTGGGTGCTAGGGATTGAACCCAGAGCTTTTTCATGCGAGGTAAGTGCTCTTGTCCTGATCTACATCATCAGCCCTAATGTGAGTTTAACATTAGGTGATTTCTGAGCTTCTCATTACTTACAAAGTCTTAGAGTGTACTAATTTTATGACATCATTTCTAGTGTACTTATAATTAGGTAGAATATTGGCTTCTGCGATATCTTTATTGCATTTTTCTATCTGTACTATTAAGATTTTATATTTGTTTTAACAAATGATACCATAAAAACTTATTTCTATTAAATAAATTTACACCTTTTACCCCCATAGTTAAATATATTCTACTTGTAGTCTGAAAAGTCTAGTTTATTTTCTTATTCAAGTACTAATTTCTAAAAATAATTTATTAAAGACTTATAATAAAAGATTGTTGTTGACACTGGGAATGTGGCTAAATGGTAGTATGCTTACCAGATGTGTGCATGACCCTAGGCTTGATATTCAACACTACTAAAAAAACATTTAAAAGTAAAAATAAATCTTTTTAAAGACTTATTTTTATAGTTGTATGTGTATGCAAGTGCCTATATGTATGTTTGTACACCACTTTCATGCAGTGCATGCAGAGGCCAGAAGAGGGTGTCAGATCCCTTGGCACTGGAGTTATAGAGAGTTGTGAGCAGCTGCCTTGTGAGTACTGGAAACTGAATCTAGGTCTATTGTAAGACCAGCCAATGCACTTAACCACTGAGCAACCTCTCTAGTTCTACATCTACTCTCTTAATGTTAATGTCTAATCCATTTTCTGTTGAAGAATCAGGAAGCTGTCAACTGAATACCTGTTAACAATCTCTATGTATGTGCTTAAGATTTTGTCATATGTCACTGATGTGAGAGATCTTCCTATTTGTGCCTGTGTAGCTGTGCATTGGTGATGATTTGCTTGTGACAGAATCTCACCTTAGACTTAGGCTGTTCTTCAGCTCATAGTTCTGCCTCAGCCTACAAATGCTGGAATTATAGGCATGCACCACCATGCCAGGCTCATTCATTTGGACCCTAGTGTTATAGATACTATTCTAAGACAAATATTTATATTAGTGTAAAAATAAAATTAAAGTTAGTGTTTTTTGATTATCAAGTAAAATTAAAAACTTATTTCTATCATCAGCATCCTCGGTTCTTAATTTAGATTAATTTTAGTTTTTATTTAAAGGGTAGTCTATATAACTCTTTTCTTTGATTAGTTATATTTCAAAACCTCTTTTATAATTGAACTGGATGTTACTTTAGAAATAGCTAATTTATTGTAGTTGAGAATTAGGATGTTAGTGTGGAATTTGGGAGAAAAGGAAGATTTAGAGGTTATCAGGCAATAGAACAAAATGGCCAATTTGGTTTGGTTTTTGAGACAGAGTAACCTCAAACTGGATAACCAAAGCTGGCCTTGAACTCCTGGGACTTCTGTCTATACCTGCCAAGTATTTCTCATATCCACCTTGCCTATTTCATTTTTTTTATCCATCCATAGAAAAAGAGAAGACTGTCTTCATTATATTATTTTCTTTCTTTTCATTTCCACTTGTACCTACCTATTTTTTCTTTAAATAGAAGAGGTAAGAAAATTATTATAAGATTATGATTTTTCAAAATGTTCATTGGGGCCACTAGAAAGAAAGATTATCTTCTGATCTTGCTGGGAAAAGACATGTTTTAAAAATTGGGTGCCAGTGTGGTAGGATATAATTCAGTTGGTATAGTGCTTGCCTAGCATGCACAAAAACTTGGATTCTGTCTGCAACCTCATGAACAGACCTGACAGGACATGGTTATAATCTGAGCATTCTAGAGGTGGAAGTAAGAAGAGCAGAAATTTAAGGTCTTCCTCAGGTGGAGATTTTGAGGCCAGCTGGGCTAGGAACCCTGATCCTTTTTTTTTTTTTTTTTTTTTTTTAATGTTTTTCATGGTGCCACAAGCCTAGAATTACAATAATGGGCAAGCAGAAGTAGGCGGAGCAAAGCCAGCCTGGGTTACATAGAAATTTCTAGGCTTGCCTGAGCTATATAGGCTCTAGTTTTAAAAGAAATAAATTCTAGGCAAAGGGACCAACGATGCAATAGTAGCTCCATGGTAGACTCCTTCTTAACATGCACAGGGTCTTTGGTTTGATCCCCAGTGCTGGGGATAATAAGTGATTCTGGGAAAAGATGAGTCACTTTCATATCACAAAATGTTATTTAAATTATTTTATATCTCATTAAATAATGTAGTAGATTCAAATCAAATGCATTTGTTGGGTATCTCTCTCAACTCAGAAATAAAAATGAAAGTATAAGAAGCTCTGCATTGTTTCCATTACTGGAGGGACCTGTGATTTAATGAAATTATTTAGCAAGTAACATTTGCCACTCTTTGGTAATTGACTATATTTTTAGTACTAATATTTCTAAATACCTACTTATAAGTCATTTTAATATGTTACATTTCAACTTTTTAACTACTAATGTGATTGAATAAGAAATATTTGTGAATGCACAAGGATAGCAGAATAACACATGAATTGTGTCATTTTTTCTGGGTGTCTGTATAAAGGTAATGCTTCCTCGAAGTCTAGTTTGTACTGCCTGTTTTAATAGGGCTCATTAGAAAAATATCTGAGTAAAGTTATTTTGAAATGTTTGTTTCCTTATGCATAGATTCGATGTTACAGAGTCCCAGATCATAATTATATTATGCCAGCTTCTCTCAGGAACCCTGGGGCCCTGGTTCTGGAACTTCACGGTAACTGCTAGAATATTCATGCAGTCTAATGAACAATGGCGTGAATTCAATAAAGACAGCACCTTTGTCATGCACAGTATAATTGAAGAAATGAAAATTCAAGTGTTTCTGGTGGTATTTTACAGAAAAATGTTACTAGAAAATAATTATTTTAAAATATAATAGGGCAATAAAAATCCACCATATATATGTATATGTGTATGTATATACACATATACATATATATATATAACAAAACTTTTCAAAAACAGTATCTCTGGTTTGATGTGGATGACAATTCTGTCTCCCATTTACCTGAAGTACTTAATATTGTTTGCAATCCATGTGATATTTTACAATACCTTTCCACCATTATTTTTATCTTTTTCTTTTATACACATGAAAGAAATATATATATATTGATTGATTGCTTATACACACATATTTGGAAACAAAGCAAGCAGAGTTTTGTTTTTCACATAAGTTGAGAAAACTCAGTATTAATATAGGAAACATTCTGCTTATTTTCTTAACTTCTTAGCATGTCTTTTAACTATTCTAGTTCTGTTTGGATTAACAATAATCTTGGTGTTAAGAAAAACAAAAGAGACAATAACTCCACAAATTTATGCTAGAAGCTATCTCATCTAGTCTCGTTTCTGTTCTTCTAACGGTTTCTTCTCTTGTGCTTTTGAAACTACCCTTAGCTCTCTTGTTACTCTCCCATCCTTTGAATGCCTTCCCTTCCACCTTTCTTTCCTCCAGTAGGTGTGTGTTTCCCTGATGAAGTGCTCACTGTTAATACATGGGTTTTCCCTCTAGTGTTAGAATTGTAATTTGACCTTGTGACTTTTAGGAACTGTTTCCCTAGTTCGGTAATCTTTAAACTATAATAGGAAAATTTATTTACAAGCAGGAGTAGAGCTTACATTCATCTTATTTTACTGTTTAAGAAATGTTGGGGGACATTTGTCCATATGAAAACTTGACAAATCATTCTGACTATGCAAGGCTGCATTACTTTTCTTTCACTTGAGCAGACTACTTTCTGAAAGGCACATCACAGCATTCTAAACCCAGTTACTCAGTGACAGTAAGGATAGTGTTGGAGACAAAACAGCCTTGGGGTGTGGCGATACCGAGAAGTACATTAGTAGGTTCCAGTAGCAAAACAAAAACCTTTTTCAGTTGAATTTACAGCCTTCTGCCCTTCTTCATTCTTCTCTCACCAAAGACCTGTAGCTTTATGCTCATGTAATTGTCTAGATACATTGTTTTTGCTAGCTCATTGTTCGTTATTACTGCTTAGAGCTAACCACATCTTTACCTGTATTATTGAAAGTAACAGTCAGAATATAGGCAGTATTATTTACTTCCATGTTGTTTGTTTATGAAAAATAAACATAACAGGCATTTTGGTTGAGGTTGTAACTCGGTGGTTGAGTGTTTGCCCAGCATACCAAAATCCATGACTTCGATCTGCAGCACCAACAAAAAGATTTAAAAAAAGAAAAAAGTACCCGAAATTTATGGAGCCCTTTGTGCTGTGCTAAAATATTTTTGGAAAATAATACATCTAAATATGATAAAAATAATTGTTTTCAAAATATACTGTTGACTCCAGATACACTGTTTTCACTTTTATTGGATACTAACTTATAGAGAGTTTCTTTTGCTCCTTGTATTGCTTTGTCTTATTTGATCATTCTTTCAATGATCAATGATTTTAATAACTGAAATTAAGCCATCAGTTATGTTAATTTATTTTTTCAAAGTTGGAGGAAAAAGCTTTAGAAAAAAATTGTTCCTGCTAACTTTTTCCTAAATGAATTTATTAGCCTTTAAATTATCCTCTGTTGTCTATTATATTCTAGTAATTTTTGGTAAAATTGTATTACAATACAGAAACATTACCCTGAAATGATAATAAAAAGTGAAAACTTAAGATAAATGGTTATCTCAACTGATTGATGGATTTTAAAAAATTGAGTTTTACAATTGCATAAGAACAACACTCCCCTTACTTGTGCTAGGTTCTACTTATCTTTTCTGTAACTTTGGAAAAGTCACTTAACACTTCTGAGGTTCCTCATATATAAAATGGTAATAGTGTTTCCACCTCTTAGGCTAGATGTACAGATGGGAAGTTTTTAAAGACACATAATGCACTAATGACACTATGCTTGGCATATAGTGAATCTTCTTTATCTTCATATTTTAAAGCCTGAGCGGCTACCACTACTACATAGATTTCCTCTAGAACTAACTATAGAGAAGAAAAGTAAGACAGCAATTCTTTATCTGCATACTGACTTGATGTTAAATGAGCGGAAAAGACCCTGGGTTCTTCTGTTTGAAAAGCTGCCACTTAAATCTGTACCTAGTTCCTCTGCTTCAGAGGACTTTGGCTATATTTGTCTCTACTTAAAGTTTCAGTGGGCTTTCTCTTTTAATTTTTCTCAGAAAATCTGAGGCTCCATACTCATGTAGTAGGTAATACTCTTTTATAATAGTTTAGCTTATTTAAAAAATAAACAGATTTGCCTGTTTTCTCTGTATTTAGTGTTTGAATTAAAAATACTTGGTGATATCATTGAGCTGTATAGTTAACACTATTTAGCTTGTCGTGCACCTTTGCCACTTACCAAGGATAGGAAGTCAGATATCTTGGCTGATCTTCATTACAGTCTCCTAACACTGCACCTTACCCATAGCATTTGACATTCATATCCATTTACAAATGAATCTGTAGTTAATAATAATCCTCATCATTGAATATGATTGCTGAGTCCTTCCAATTGATGATTTTAAGGAAAAAGCTTGTTTGTTGTTTTGTTTTGTTTTTAACATAAGCTCAGAAGTCAGAATACAAACTAGGGAAGTTTTTTGTTTTGTTTTTCTATTGTGAATTTATCCCTACTACATGTTCTATGTTAATCATGCTGTAGTAAGCCCAAGTTATAAAACAATTGTATTTACTATTTATGGTATAATAGAAATAGTTAACTTACAAATTAGTTAACTTAGCTGCAGGTGTTATCTTTCAAGTGCTTATGACACATGTAAAAGAAAAAAATAGATTATTTTCTCAGAGGGGAAAGCCATGTTAAGTTCTTGGAAAAGATGATGAGTATGATTATCAGCTCTCATGGATCCCTTTATTACAAATTGAATTAGAACTCAAACCAAGTGCATTTGTGCATTTACTATCTCTCTGAAAGATGAGAATAAAAATGAACCTTAGAAAATATTCAGAGGCTAAGGTGTAACTTAATGGTAGAGAACTTGTCTCCCTGTATTAGGCCCTGGATTTATCCCCAGCACTGTAGTTAGAGAAGTCAGGAACTTTCCTCAGAGTTAGCAAACTTACATAGCTTGGGGTTTTTACATTCTTACTACTTTTAAAGGCCATTTTCTACCTCTGATGCAATAACTGCCCTGATAGGAAATTTTCTGAGCTACCAACCTATAGTTGCAAAGTCAGAAAAAGGCCTGTGATTCCTTATCTAACTGAATCTGAAGTCCTCTTCTGGCCTCTGCACATACTTGTCCACAAACATGCACACATTACCCAATTATGCAGAGAGATAAATGAAAATAAAACATCTTTATAAACAAAAGAAAATGATTACAAACATCTGATGCTACCTATTCAAATATCTTTTCTAGACAGTGACCTTTCCTGCAGAATCAAAATACTAAAATGAGTCCCCTCCTATTAAGTGTCAGTGTAAGCTGAGCCCACACTGAGATTTCCTGGGAAGGTGACATAATAGACTGTCACGTAACTGGCTGTCTCCTAACACCATCATTAACTGTCGATTTATTACTAATCATTTCTGGTGCCTGCTTCCTTTAGTTCACAGACCTTTGGATTTGCACTGGATTGTTTTTAATTCTTCCAGGAGTAATGTTAGGCAGCTTAGACATTGTTCTAAATCCAGTAAGCAAAGAGAGAAAAATATACCTAACTACCTGCCAACTGGTAAGTTTTCCTTGGCCCTCCCACATACAGTGACAGTATCTGAATAGTTTGGAAAATCTTACAGAACTTTTCTTAGAAACCCTACTTTGAGACTATAAAGATCTTTCCTGTTTCCTTGTTTCTCTCAAATTCATCCATAGTTAAAAGATTAATTGTGTGAGGTTTCTCCATTCTAATTTTGTAATTCTATACTTCTGGCCCTTCCACTTCCAAAAGGCTACTTCATATATCCAGAAATGTTGTAAGATGTCTACCCTCCACCCAAGACAG
Source organism: Peromyscus maniculatus bairdii (assembly GCF_049852395.1). Lineage (NCBI taxonomy): Eukaryota > Metazoa > Chordata > Mammalia > Rodentia > Cricetidae > Peromyscus > Peromyscus maniculatus. The sequence goes on along the minus strand of NC_134857.1, from coordinate 86,896,607 downwards.
AGTCGATCATCTTTGACACACCCACCTGCTTAGTCTCCTGAGTCTGCTACTGAGTGTAATTCCCCTTTTGGCATCACCACTCACCAGGTCAGCTCTAGAGTCTTTCTAGCTTACTTCAGTCCAGTTGTTTTTCCAGTAAATGTGTATATCAAAATGATTACATTACGGCTTGCAGCTAAATATGCATTTATTTAAAATCATTTATCCAGCAAATAAAGATCAGTAGTTTTTATTTTGAAGAGACTGGTTTCAAGCCAGATACTTCTGGGTGTTAGAGCTTACATATCCTCTAAGTTCATGCAGATTGCCTGCTTTAAGGATCAGTTGTAGAATTGAGGGCTTTATGCTCTAGAAACTGAACCTCCTTGCTGTTGATACTTGGCTTTTCTTAGTTTCATAGTTAATAAATTACCTACCTTGTTGGAAAAACTAACACCATAAAAAAGCATAGAGTGAAAAAGTCTCATCCTTACTCCCAGATTCCTAACAGTTCCCACATTGTCCTCTCCAAATAGGTAACACTTTTCTTAGTTTCTAATGTATACGTCCAGAAGTGGTGCACAATTGCTGGTAAAAATAAAGGGAAGTATTATTTGTCTTATTTTTTCCACAAAATATAGCCTGTATACATTCTGCAACTTGGTTTTCACTTAACATTTGATACTTCCCCATTTCAATACTTAGGTCAATGCTGTGCCAGTTCAGAAAAACTGCAAACTGTTCCATTATGTGGAACTTATTTAACCACTAATTTATTAAGGGGTTTAAAAAAATTTCTATCAGTTATATCTAATGAATAACCCTGTTTAAAAAACAAAACAAAACAGTGTACCCATAGAAAAACTTCTTTTCATTAGAGTGTTTGGATTCCATGGTCTAAGAATGTCGGTCTCAAGCTTATGTGAAGTGCTAGTCTACAGAAGGAAAGGAACACCCATGTAGGCATTGCTCCTCGATCTTTTTGCCCATGTTCTTTTTCCCCCTCAGACTTTCAGCTTCTGATTTCTGCACACAACCCCTCCCACCCTTTGCACTGTTTGTCTCTTCTTGACCATGAGGTCGTTTTCAGTAATCACAAAGCTAATGTTCAGCTGCTTTCAATTATCTTTCCAGAATGTGAGGGTAATTATCCTGGTGAAAATGAGAATCTATTTAAGAATTGATTGATTTTCTTTTTCACACCTGTAGCACAGTAGGCATTAAATGAATATATCGAAGAGGCAATACATTTATTTTTTTCAAGGTCTCCGTGATTTATTTTCTTTCAGTTAAAGTTAACTATTTCAGTTACTATTGCAGAGAGCTTACTTCAAGATTTCATGCTATGTAGTTATACAATGTAATTCTCTGCTTGATACTCAAATTTTAATACATACATACACTTTTTCTTTTTGGTGGGAAAGGCTAAGCTATAGAAAATTTGCTTTGGAGAGGAGGGTTTTTATTGCTCTGAAATTTGTCAAATTGAACTTAAAAGGCTCTAGATTTTATGTGATTTTGTTCATAACAAAATTTTGATACCTCCTTTTCCCCCTTTGCTCCATATTTGAAATTTATCTTCTGTTGTGCATGATAGAGGAATGCTGCTTTGCTTGCAAGAAATTAACTTAAAATTGTGTTTTAAGTAATTCTGCTTTTTTGGCTTTTTGTACCTAATCAGAATTGATGTGACTGAAGTGCAAATCTTCATAATAATCGTGCATTTGCTGGCAGTGATTGGAGGACCACCTTTTTGGCAATCTATGGTAATTTTGTTCACATCATGTAGCCTATGCAATGCATGTCATCTTCTGCTTGTGTTTTTAATATAGGATAATCAAATTAAAGGGTAATATTTAAAGTTATTGTACTTTTTCCTGAGAGTGAAAGTTACAGCAAACAGTAGCAAGTTTCTTATTAGAGCATGAGAATTGTATTCTTTGGAGTTCTGTGTACATTAAGTGTGTTGTGAAGGCCACTGAAAATCTGAGTCCTTACTGTCAACCCATTGTACCAAGGGAACAACAGGTAATGTGACAAGTAAGTTAAGTAACGACACAATTAAATCACTTTTTTTTTCTGTACTGTATGACTTTACTGTCATGTGTTTAATGCTGAGTAACAAATTTAGGATTTGAGATTGTAAATTAACTCTGACACAGAAAAAGAAAACAATATAAGTACTGCTGAAATATGTCAGTGCTATGGGATTATTTTAAACACTGTGACTTTTTCTTTTTGCTCTGAACTATACTATAAACCCCAATCCCACCCCCCACCATGAGCCTCTTGAGGGAATATATTCAAACTTCTACCTCTTAGGAAACTGTCCAGTCTACTTTGTTCCTCTGCAGAGTGGGGGTAATGATGCACCCATCGCGTACACACACGAGTTAATATGTGTAGCACGGCCTGTCACATAATGAAGCCCTCGGTGAAAGCTGGGGCTCCTTGTGTGGTGGCTTCCTGTTCTGTTCGGGGCTTTGTTTTTGCTTTGCTTTGTTTTGTTCTGGGAGATGGGATCAGGCTACTGTGAAAGAAATTATCTTGTGCCTTAGTCTCCCCAGTGCTGGCATTATGGGGAGCACTGTCACTTCACAGTTTGCTCAGTTACTCAGGATCGGGCAGGGTAGTTAGTACTCCCTAGTTACCAGTTAGCTGCTGGTCACTACTACCCCTTCAGTAGTTATTTGATGTGATTGTACAAAAAAAAAAAAAAATTTAGTAAGCCAAAATGATTATAATTCTTAAAAGTCAGATTAATTTCAAAATATGAGAAATTGATTGACTCCGACTTTTTCCTTACTTAATTCACTTCCTAATCGTAAATTAGGTACTTCCCTAAGTATTGCCAAAGTTAAATGCATTTTCTTCAGAGGATGGACATATAAAGAAAGAAGAGTAAAAGGAATAAAAATAATTTGCAGTCCACCAGGAAAACTCTGAATCTATTCTTTCAGTACACAATACCATTTGTGTACCATAGATGTCACTATGGACACTGTTGGTGTTTGTAACTAAAGCAGAGAGATAATTTTATTACCTTGTCCTTTAATAGATGAGCTGGTTTTATTCAGGCTTAAAAAAATAAAGGTTAGCCTTAACAGGAAGGAAAAATAGATTTGTTTTCCTAAAACTACATCATAAAACCTAAATTCTACCCAAATTTCACTTATGGCTGTAGATTATTAGTTTTACAGACTTTGTGCTTTACATAAAAATTTCTCTCCAAAATACTGTTTGGAATATCTTAAACATATATAAAACGCCCAAGGGTTCTTTTCTTTTTTAAGTATTTTAATATCCATAAAATGAGAATTCTGGCTTGATGTTTTGAAAATTAATTTCAATACCTGGTTTAGAGAACTAATCCTTAAATATGGTACTACATTACTACATTACCTATACCTATATTTCAAATATTTGTATTCGTGTTATACCACTATTTTATTTCTTAGGGGGTAGGTACCTGCTAGTAAATTGATTCAGGTATACTTTTACTTTTCTCAGAATTTGTACAATAAACTATTTAAGTAACTTTTTAAAAGGTCTAATAATCCTTGCCCTTGGGAGGTAGAAGCAGGTGGACTAGAAGTTGAAAGTCATCTTCAGCTAGACAGTGAACCTTGTCAGCCTGGGCTACTTGGCACAGTCTCATAATAGCAACAAAAAGTCAAATATTGATCCTATCTTTACTTGTAACTATATATAGTCATGTTTTTATCATGCCAGAAGGTGGCCTTTTTCTTATTCTTTTCTTATTACCATCTGTTTGATTATTTAAGGTAAGTTCTTACTATTTCTATAGCCCAGGCTCATGCTCCCTTTGCCTCTATCTCCAAAATTCTAGAATTAGATCAGCTCACCACCATGCCTAGCTTTATCAAGACATTTTCTAAACTATTTGTGAAACCGACTTAGTATATTTTGAAATTTGATTCCTAGACCTAGCAGTCCAAATTCAGAATTAATATGGTTACTGTGATTAGAATATGTCAGGAAAACAGATCCCCAGCCATTGACCTATTATTTTCTATATATTGTGATGTTTCTATATATTGTTTAGTTCATTAAACTAAAAGGAAAGACCTGACTTCTTGTAATAACTGGAGATTTAGTGAAATTACTTGAGGTGTTTGATCTCAAACAGCTCAGCAGGTTACTGTCCCTTGTCCTAAAAGTTCAGGTTCAGAAAGGAGTGTTGCAAACTGCAGGTTGTTTTGGATTTCAGAATATTTATCAGCAAATACTTGTTCCTAATCTGGAAATTTGAAATCAGAAATGCTCCAAAATCTGAATTTGAGAAATTAAGTTTTGAATTTTGCAGCATTTCCATTTTAGGATTAGAAGTGTTCACCTCATTTTTCTTTTTACTTGGCTCATAGGTTTACCTTTTTTTTTTTTAGTTGAATTTTAGTTGTTTTAGAAACTGACTGTACTTAGTGGTCTTATCATTTATGCCAAAATGGAGAAAAAATGTTTATTTAGGGCTCACATAGGGAATTTGCATCCTTTTTAAAACCTCAGGCAAATTGCCTGTATTTTCCAAATCCTTGTTAAATTATAAGGCTTTTACCATAAATTTAGCAATCACATTTAGAATAAAAGAAAACAAACATAAACATTTTAAATGTCTTCATAAGTTTGATTCCAGAAGATCAGCTATTTTGCGGAGGTGAATGATTGACAGCTACTGCGTTTGGATTACCCATTCTTTGCCATATTTTTTCCCCAAAGAGATGAGTTTTACTAAAAGTTATAGCTGATGTTATTTCTATATCCTGGTGTTTCATTTTGTTGGGAAAGTATTGTTTTTTGTTTGTTTGTTTGTTTGTTTGTTTTTACTCTTTACTCTTTTGGTTCTTTAGGGGGCCTGCCACCCATCTCCCAAATAAATCACACATGGAAACTTCTTATGAATGCCTGGCCTTAGATTGGCTTGTTTCTAGCCAGCCAATCTAAGGCCAGCTTTTCTTAACTTAAATTATCACATAGCTTTTGCCTCTGGGCTTTTACCTTTCTCTATTTCTGTATATCTTTTCTTTCCTTCTGATTCCTTGTCTTGCTGTGTGACTGGCCCCTTCTTTTCTTGCTCCTCAATCCTTCTCTCCCCAGATTTCTCCTCCTACTCATTCTCTCTGCCTGCCAGCCCCATCTATCCTTTCTCCTGCCTAGATATTGGCTGTTCAGCTCTTTATTAGACCATCAGGTGTTTTAGACAGGCACAGTAACACAGTTTCACAGAGGTAAACAAATGCAACATAAAAGAATTCAACACATTTTTCATCATTAAAAAAATATTCCAGAGCATAAACAAATGTAACACGTCTTTCACTAATATTCTACAACAGGAAAGGAATATTTTATTCACAAAAGTTAATATACATTTCAAGAAACAAGAATTACATTTTTGTGTATTGCTTCTTCCTAAAATGTATTACCTTTGGAACTCTCTTAGAAAGCACTGGGTATGAATGTGAATATGTAAATAAATTAATCATGCAGTTCACTTATAGTTATTTACATTTGATTCTTTTTTTTTCTTTTTCTTCCCTTTGTTTTTGTTTCGTTTTGTTTTGTTTTTTTTTGTTTTTCCCAGACATGTTTCAGAGCCCTGAACTCACTTTGTGGAGGAGGCTAGCCTCAACCTCACAGAGATCCATCAGCCTCTGCCTCCCAAGTACTGGGATTGAAGGCATGCATCACCATGCTTGGCCTACATTTGATTCTTTTAAGTGCTGTCATTGATTAAATATTTCTTAAGTCTTTTAGAATTCATCTAAAGCAACTAGATAAATGCTACTACAGCCAAACTGTTTGAGATTATTTGAAGGACTGAATATTTCATGTAGTATCATGTCTTTCTTGAACTAAAAGGCTTTTTTCCGGTGCTGGGGAATAAGTTCTTCAGGTTTGCTAGACAAGCACTCTACCCAAGAGCTACATCCCCAACTATTGAGCTAGATGACTAAAAAAGACAATGCCCTTATACCTAAATAATTTGGATGTGGTGATTTTCCATGAAATCTTCTTGGATGCTGTAATTATGTTAACATTTTTAGTATTTTCATGGAGTTCACTTAAAATAATTTTCACGAGGCTGGAGAAATAGCTTAGTTAAGAGCATGTGCTCTTGTAGAGGACTCAAATTCAGTTCCCAGCGCCCACAGCAGGTAGCTGATAACTCCCTATAATTCCAGCTTCAGGGGATCTGACACCCTCTTCTGACCTCCACAAGCACTGAATTCACATGTACAAATACACATAAATACATCATTAAATTAAAGAAGTAAATAAAAGTTTTATTATGATTTACAAACAAGTATTTCTGTGCTCTTTGCAATAAAATATCTAGCCTTAAATTTTTATTCTTATTTCCACAAAAACCTATTAAATTACTTGTATCTTTGAAGTCTAACCAAAACATATACATTGTATCTGGTAAAAATTACTGAGAATTTAAAACTTTTTTCACTCTAACCTTTTTAAAATCAATTTTAATATATTGATATTATTTGAGTCCATATACTTTTTGTTCCAAAGCCAGGCCTTTTTTCCCTTGACTATGCAAAAGACATCAGAACTTAAGGAAATTCTTAATCTACCCAAGTTTGGAAGGTTGCTGAAATTGTAGGCAAGTTTGAGATAAAGGTGTTTTCAGACAGTGCCTTAGCTACTTCTCTAGAGTAAATGCAGTCTGAGTAGCGATAATGAGTGAGATTATAGTAGGAAAGGGGCTTAGAAAAGACAAAATGTACACACCTTTCTTGGTCTTGAGTGTGGGGTAAAAGTGGTAAAAATACAATGTCGGTTTTGTTTTTTGTTTTTTAAGTAGTTCATTGGTACCAATTTGCTCACCTGTGAGAATTCCTTGTGCTTGGCCTCACACTTTCCTGTACATACTACCTTTTCCACATAAGGTGGAAGGAAGATAGATCTGTGTATTCTCACACAACAGGAATTTGGTACACACATGGAAAGGGACAGGGTCTGAATCTTCATTCAGAAATACATACTGGTCACCTGTGGTCACCAGGGCCCCAAAGAGAATACAGAATCAATTCAGGGGTGAGAGAGATGGCTGACAGCAGGGACACTTGGCACTGAATCCCGATGACCCGCTTTAAATGTGGGGATCCACATGACAGAAAGAAAACATCTTCGACAAGTTATCCTTTAATTTCACGTGACCCCTGCCTCCCCCCAATAAGTATTTATAGTTTTAAAAATCAAATTAAACCCTATACTTGAACTTGCATTCTCATGGGTATAGCTGACATGACAGAATTGATGAGAGCCCTGGGATGTTTGGGATACTTTGCTCCAGAGTTGCTGGCTTTCTTTGTGATCCAAGCCTTGTATTAATTTAGTTATTTGTGTTTATTCTCTCTTCCAAAGGGCAAAGTTTCACGATATTAAAGCATTTTCCCCAAATTGTAAATACAAGTAACAAGTTGTGCCATGAGTGGCTGTTACATACAGTTTTCTCATTCAGGGTACTGATACCCTGGTTATAATATGGATACTCCTTGTAATGGTGCAATGCTCGATTAGTCAACTGTAATATTTCTGTCTTTGTAGAGGGGGAAGTGGAAGGAATGGCAGGAGCCTGGGAAGTAGGAAAGGAGCAGAATATTGAGTTCCAGCCAGATACATCAGATTTAGATAGTAATATCCCAGAACGGAAAAATCTACAGTAGTTCAAAGCCTCATTATTATTTATTATCTCCTCTCTTGAAAAGCTTGAACTTGGGCTGTAGGGTAAGACATTAGACAAAGAGGAGAACAGTTTGGGGTGTCGTACAAATTTCTGAACTTTAATTGGAGATATTTCACTTAGAAGATTAAATCCTGCTTAGTGTGACTTGAGATTCAATAGTTGGTTCCACTTTCTTTTTAGAGCTTCAGTTTTGCAAGAGGTGGTAGAGTTGTGTAAACACAGTGAATTTTTGAGAGTTTTGAAGAAATGGAACATCTTCTATCCTATTTTGATTTTAAAACATAGGCACACAAGTCTTGACTAGTGTAAATGGCCCTGTTTTAAATGTTTTCATTGTAAGACCTCATTACCTATCAAAGACTTGGGGGCTTTTAAAACCTTGTTCCTATAATTATTTAAGTATATCTTAATTCATCTTACCTTTGGGCAAATTTTGAAACCAGAAAAGCAAAAGAATGGATACAAGAAAAGAAAAACTCTTTGGTGACCTCAAACATTTATGTCTTCCATTTTATATTATGCTGTGCAAGATTAAATGCATATTATCAACCCATTCAACTCAACTCCTCACCTTATTTAGGTAAATCACATTTTTAGTGTACAGTCAAATAGCAAAATGAAAGGTAGCTTTATATATTATAGTTGGGGGGATAGTGGTAGAGCTGCACCAGTTTAGATGTACTTGACTTTTTTTTTTTTTTAAAGTATAAATGCCACTTCCTTTGCCCTCAGCTTTCACTAGCTTGTTGTATCCCAACAGTTCAGAGTTTGGAATTCTTATACATAGAACTTTTCTCTTTCATAATGTTCTATACTGATTTCAGAATTAATTTGCAAATACCTTTATTAATTATGCTCTATACTCTTTAGCAACTAGGAAGCTACTACATATTTTGAGGTAGAATTTAGAAAGTATGCAAAGAAATGTAAAGACAACTCCTTTCATTTAAAAACAAAAAACTTTAGATGCGTTCACAGAGTTTTATTGAGCTTATGATGCAAATTAATAACCCTGTATTTCCTTCTTTTTAAAAAATGATTCCTGTTGGACTCTAAGATTTACTTTACTTTATATATGAGTGCTCTATCTGCATGTGTGTGTGGACGCTAGAAGAGGGCATCAGATGGTTGTGATAATAGGTGGTTGTGAGTCACCATGTAGGTGCTGGGAATTGAACTCAGGACCTCTGGAAGAACAGCCAGTTCTCTTAACCACTGAACCATCTCTCCAGCCCATACACTGGATTTTCATGTCAGAAGTGAGTCTCATCTTTTGAGACTTATTTTATTATTTATAATGTGAGGAGAGGGAAATGTCTATTACATTAGTATTAACTATAAGGAATGGAGAGTTTTTAGGGTATGAATAAATATTTGATTGTACTACTTTCTTATTTCAATGTGTATATATTTTAATTGTCCTTTCTCTCTATTCATTAAAGATTCCAGTGCTGAATGTTCAAATGAAAATTTTTCCTGCACTTTGTACTGTGGCAGGGACCATATTTTCCTGTACAAATTACTTCCGTGTAATCTTCACAGGTGGTGTTGGCAAAAATGGATCCACCATAGCAGTGAGTATACTTTAAGATTTCCAGAGATTTGTAAACTAAGACTTGTTCTTACCAATACTCAGTTTTACATTTAAAAGACATATAATCATTTGTCAACTTAGAATTTCTATTGAGCCTTTAAAATATATATTTATACATACTTTTGTATGCTGATAAGTGTTCATATATATGGGCACAGCACACATTTTTGGAAAGTATGACATGCTATGTAAAAATAAGTTACACTTGCCGAGCACTGTCCTGTTTATGCTTTACCAGTTTATGCAGCTGCATTTCACTAGTCTAGAATCCAACTCATTGCACTTGTTAGCTGGCAGCCACTTGAGGTTCTAGTAAGTTTGGGTTAAAGTATTTGTGGTAGGTCTATGCAGCATCTGATAGCATTAAATGCTCTTAACTCTGCTCCATACAGGGAACAAGTGTCCTTTCTCCTTTTCTCCATATTGGATCAGTGATCACGTTAGCTGTTATGATCTACAAGAAGTCAGCAGTTCAGCTGTTTGAAAAGCATCCATGTCTTTATATTCTGACATTTGGTTTTGTGTCTGCTAAAATCACTAATAAGCTTGTGGTAAGCACCTCAGTTTTTACTGTTTTAATGTTCATCTTATTTAGGACCTGGATTTCATTCTGTGGCTTCCTGAGTAGTATAAGAGTTTGCAATATCAATCTCTACACCAACAGAAGAGCTGTTTTACTCTCCTGACTTTACATTTAAGTTTGCCTGAAGTTCTTTGAAGCTGTATATCCTTTACTATCTTGTCCACTCTTTAACTTGGTCAGTCAGTTTATATGCCTAGACACACATTGAAACCTTTTGTACAAAAGTGTTTTCCACCACAATAGTTGGCATGATTATTCCCTTCCTCATACAGTTTTAACATTGATTTTTTTTTTAGTTTTACAAACTCAATGACTATTGCTAAATCATTTTGAAACTTCGTATTTGAGCATGATACTGATTTACTGTGTTGCTGACAATTCTGAAATGAAAGTACCTATCTCATTGATTTTGTTCTACTCTCAGGTTGCACACATGACGAAAAGTGAAATGCATCTGCATGACACAGCATTCATAGGTCCAGCACTTTTGTTTCTGGACCAGTATTTTAACAGCTTCATTGATGAATATATTGTACTTTGGATTGCCCTGGTAGGTATTATACTGTCTTATTTTATGGTTTGTAAGCTACCTATTTTCTTGTTTAGGTGAGCCAGTCCTAAGAGGTCATAGAATGATAATAATGACTAGGCATGTCAAAAACCCACATTTGTAATGTGTTGTGAGTTCTTTATGACTTCAGTGTTTGCCTGCATGTGTTAGTCTTACTATTCCTACCTATATTAAGACTCAAAAATTCCAAATTTCTGATTGTGTGTGTAAGAGAAGTTCAGACTATATTCAGCCATAGCCACTAATTTATAAATTGTCTGTGTCTGCATTCATTCTATACTGGCAGAGTTGAGCAACTGAGACAGAGAATGCAACTCAGAAAGCTTGAAATAATTGTGTTGAGTTATAGCTTAGTGGTCAAGTGCTTGCCTAGCATGCATGTGTTTGATTCCCAGCACCATATTTAAAAAGTCAGGCATGGTGGCAATGCCTGTGAGCCAAGCACTTGGGAACTGGAAGCCAGAGGATCAGAAGTTGAAGATCTTCCTCGGCTACATTCTGAATTTGAGGCTAGCCTAAGCTGTGGGAGCCTCTATCTCAAATAAAATAAATAATTAAAAGCTTGATATATTTACTGTCTCTCTAAGGAAAGATTTGTTAACTCTTAGTTATAAAGGATACCAGGAGGCAACTGTTATTCAGCTGTATGAATTTGAAGGTGAGTTTTAAGAGAAGACAGTCAGAAGCCACCCTCCTGTCCGCTTAGGAAGTTTAGGGAGGCCTGTGCACATGTTGAGAATCTAACCAAACGTCTCTTCTCTTTCCAGGTCTTCTCTTTCTTTGATTTGATTCGTTACTGTGTCAGTGTCTGCAATCAAATTGCATCTCACCTGCACATACATGTCTTCAGAATTAAAGCCTCTGCAGCGCACACTAATCATCACTAATGATGTGGTTGGGGGTCTGTTAAGCTCATGTTTTCTGCAGGAAAGAATCCAAACATGTTAAGGAGAATGGGAGTGAATGAGGACAAATGTAATTTATAATAATCAATGTTATATAACTTTCATTCTTTGTCACTGGTAACACTCCCTAACTGTCCTGTTGAGAATGGGAATTCCAGGTCCCATCCTGTAAACTGAACAAGTTGTTAAACAGGGTTTGGCTCCAGAAAGCATGCAGGGAAAATGCCATGTGTTTGTGATTATCCTGAATTCAGACTAACATGGTCAGAGGAGCACATCCCCAGTGGTGGTGAGTCTATTGTAAAATTTTTGCAGGCCAAAAGATGGTTGCTCTATAATTTTAACAAATCATCATCTTTTAGTAACACCTTGTTTATTGTCTTCTCAGACTTTCTTTTGTAAGGAGCTCAGCTTGTGACATACATCCTACTAGCTTGTGAGGTGAGAGCAGTGATAAAGACCTTAAATTTGGATGGAAAAGTTTCCTGTCTGTTCATTGTTGAGGAAGTGATTTTATTATTGATCAAGAAATGGTGTTTCTCACGGGCTTGGGAAATCTTGCTAGCATGCAGATAATGTGGTAACTTTGTCAATCCATTTTATTTTTTTAAATAAATATATGATCTCAGAGCCAGCCTTTTTTTCTCAGTTTTATTCAGGGGAAAAGTAAACTAAATTTTAAATGTCATTTTTTTTAAATTGAGACAAATTTTATTTCTGTTCTTTAACAATTAAGGAAATATGGTCAGCTGTGTTGTCATGATGTGCCTTTAACCACTCTACTATAGAAACTGTTAAATCTTTTAAAATGGAAAAATGTTTTGTCCATTTTCTCTCCTGTAGGTTCTTTATATTTCAGTCACTGCTCCAAAATTTCAGTAATTGTCCAGAATGGCATGGTGGTGGGTTACTTTGCATTCTCCTTTTTGGTATTTAGACTACTGTTTGAATGCTCTCTGTGAATCACATTTGTTTTCATTATATCCAAATGTTCTGTTTCTTTAGTATAAAGAAGTACAAAGGGTAATGAATCCCAGCACTCAGAGGTGGAAGCCGGGGGAGGATCAGAAGTTCAAGTTATCCTCGACTATGGAGTTTTAGGGGAGTCTGAGCTACACAAGACTCAGAAAATCAGGGGGTGGGAGGCAGGGTGGTAGGATATAAAGATAATCTAAGAAAAAGGAGAGGGGGAAGGACAGGTAATCTTCCATTAGTACAGTTACATCTATTGTTTTATTTGATTATTTCAGCAGACATTTAACAGTTGTTTATACCTAGTGGAAGTTGAGGCCTGGAGAGGCTAAATGAAATACCAGTTGTCACACATTATTGCTGTACTCCAGATGGAATCTAGGCTATCTTCTGAATTCTAACTTGTGTTTTCTAGACCATACCAAAGCTATAAACAGAGGTACTCAAGGCTAATTGAAATAAATACATGTATTTTTTTTTTTTTCCTCAGCATGGAGGGAATCTGAAAAGCAGTCATGCGTGTGCTTCCTTTGGTCCTAGATAACATCAGCATCATTAGGCCAGTGATTGCTTTGTAGAAAGCCTCAGCTGGCCCTGGTTGTTACCTACTAGAGTATGAGAATCATTCAACAATGTGGATGCTTTTAGAAAACATTTCCAGAATTTTCTGAGGGAGTGGGGGAGGTCGATTCTGGACAAGGTCCCATAGTAGCTCAGGCTAGCCTTGAACTCTCAGTTTTCCTTCCTTAGCCTCCTGAATGCTGGGATTATAGGCTATGCCACTATAATGTACTCCAGATTCATAGGGAATTTGGTAGACTTATATTGGAGCCTCAGTATTTTCACAGCCTTAACAGCATTCTGGTTCTTGGTCTGAAACTTTTCAATATCTAACTAGGTTTAGCAACCACTTCTATAAACTGTCTAATAAGATACAATGATTCTTAGAAGCTGCAGAAGTACAGTTAAGCATGGCATGTGGACATCTACCACCTGCAGTAGATGTTTGTGTTCCCCAAATCAGAGTGTATCCCTTAAACTTCCATTTTGTAGCTCTGCCTCTTGTTACACCCCCCACATGATTTTCATTCTTTGTATGGAATTCAGAAACTTCCATAGGCGACATAAAAAAATAGGGAGGAAAAACATTTCAAAGATAGAATTCTAGAAGACAAGATATTTTTCTTATAGGTTTAAACAAATCATAAAGGGAGGTATAGAAAAAGAAGGCCTAGATAACTACTAAATACTGTGGATTGTAAAGGGGGAAATTTTCAATGCAGGGATCTCTCCATGTTTAGCTAGAGAGTGGTACTGGAACCTTAATAAGCAGTTGAGGTGAAATGCCTAAGATTGAAGGTAAAGGACTATCCTTGGCTTGGTTATGGGCAGTCTAGCCTCTCTAGCCTCTTTATGGAAGTCATGAAGTATCCTTCAAGGGCTTCTGTTGACTGGGTTTTCTCCATTAACTTGTCTGAGGCCAAAGCTGCCTCCTTCCTCCTCGCAGTCTCTACTCAGGATGCTGGAAATCACACTTGACTAGTACCAAAGACTACTATGCTGTAGCCACTCTGATCAAGATTTCTTACTCTTCCTACTAGAAGTGGAGATGCTGACCCCTGATTTTGTGATTCCAAACAGCCTTGTGTGACCATGTCCTCCTCCATGTCTAGTTCAGTTTGTTCTCTCATGCAGTGCCTCCTAGATTGACAAACAACAAGGTTTTCATCTTTATTCTCATCCTCACATGTCAGACCACTATTTTGTACATGGGTTGTTGGGCCACAACAGTGTTCTCTGCTGAGGATTCTATAACAGTGGTTCCCAGGAGATGGCGTTGGCGGCAACTTCTAATCAAGCACCCACAACTGTACTACTGTTTATCACTGTGTCCATTCTGCTAAAACTGCAGCTTTGAGTACAGTTCTATGAGCTTGGATGAGAGTTCTCAAAGTTCTGAGAAATCCTGACACCAAGGATCCCAAACTCAGACACCACTTTGAAGCAGGACTGGATTACCAGTTGGAAGGAAGCCATGGATTCCAGAACTGAGGGGGCTCTCTGGTCCTGTCACACCAGAAGGGCCAAAGTCCAAATTGGCCTGTAGCTGTAGACACTGTTGCTCACCATGGCTTTTACTTCACAGTCTTTTCTTTTGATTTCTTTTGTTTCTTCTGTTCCTCATATTCAAGTATTTTCTTTTGGAAATAGCCTGTGGGTTCAAACAGGTGTTAGTTAGGCAGACTGATGAGCTTAGGAATAAGTACTCGCAAAAGGCCTGGCGTCTGATGTGTGGAATTACATGTCTACAATCCTAGTTATTGACAAGCTGAGGCTATTAATGAGAATTTTTGTCTCAAAAATCCAGAAAGGCCCCATATTCTCCCCTACCCATAAGCTGCCAGGATCTCTGGACCCACACCACATTTAGTCTGACCCAAAGGGGACCTACAAATAGTAATTAGCTCCAGAATACCCAGACTGCTGAGTGATGAACGGACAACTCTACCAGCCCCTGGAGCTTTTTCTCTGGTTATTTCCATTGAGCCTCACTGACAGGACACCTCTTACAGGAGATACTTGCAGAGAAGTTGGTGGGGCTGTGTGTACCTGCAGGAGGATTCCTGCTCTTCTCTGCTTCCTGGATGAACAGGGAGAAAAGTTGTGTCTTCACAAACTTCTTCACGAATCGGCGCTTGGTTTTGGAGGTGACAGCCTTACAGAAGGATCGTTCTTGGAAGTGGCCTTGCCCACTAGCCTCCCGTTTGATATAGGAGGCGTAGTGGCCCACAGTCTTGACAAAGAACTGCACAAAAGGGCCTGAAACATGCTCATTGATTTGTTCTGAAGCTGCAGGAGACAGAAAGGCCCATCATAGAGCAATATAAAGATGAAATGGCCCAAATTCACCTCAAAGTATAGTTTCCATTGTCCAGAAGTTCCCAGGGGAGGCAGCTTAGTAAATAACTTATTGAAATGGAAGCCTGACACTTGAGTGGTTCACAGCTATAATACCAAATTTCAGGAGTCTGGGATAGGAGGACTGCCACAAATTTGAGACCATGTATCACAAAAGAAAAGAAATAGGAGTCTAGGAACTGGGTATAGATTCTCTACCATTCCCTAGGAAAAGAAACAAAGTCTCATATTCAGGATCTAGTCCCCTGACACAAACTACTAAATGAGTTTATTAATAAACAAACAGAGTATTCCCTCCAACTCCATGGAGAAGCCTAAAATAAAAGAAGAGCCTAGAACTTACTCTTTAGCTCATTTATCCCCTGACCAAGAGAGTTCAAGATGTCACCCTGAAGTTTTGGTGGTAGGATGTCTTTTTCATCACCAACCTAGAAGAGAACAGAGCTATGTCAAGGTCAAGCATTCTGGTCAGGAGGTTAGGAAGGGGTCCAGGAGAGTGTGAGGAATGTATGAGTTCTTCCCCTACCCCACCCCAAACCTCTGCTCTACAGAGAGGAACAGAAGTCATTTCTACCCCAGCTTGAATTCAAGCATGAGCAAGGGATTCCCACAAGTGTATATTGCTTGCTCAAAAGACACTGTTGCTAACTGCCTCAATCAGCAAGGCATCTGGGTCTTTGCCTGTGGCCTCATGAGAGGAAGACATAGCACAAGTTCTTTCTCAAAGTGTCTATTGAGATCAGTGGGACATGATGAGACCCAAAAGGTTGTTGGTGGCAGGCCTGCAGGTGCCCTCAATGAAGACACTTACCGACAATAAGAAGGTTCCTTCACAAAGATTCACCAACAGGACCTGAAGTAAACACAGAATGACTTTATCTCTTCATGGACCTCAACTACCAACTCCCTTTCTGCCCATGACTATACTTGAAGCCCATGTAGCAGCAACATCAGCATTTGTAATTCTTATTTCCTGCCTGGCATTCTCATTTTTTTCCCCTAGAAATCTAATCCCCCAGGTAGGAAATAGGAAATGGGGAGTGTGTGTGTGTGTGTGTGTGTGTGTGTGTGTGTGTGTGTGTGTGTGTGTGTGTGTGTGTAAAGGGAGCTGAGGAAAGAGTCACAATAGAAGGGAAGTAAATATGGGGAAACCATAGCCATAGCTATTCACTCAAGACACTGATCATGCCAGGCATGATGGTGCACACCTTTAATCCTAGCATTCTGCTATCCCAGACAAGCAGGAAGATTGCCTTAAGTTCCAAGCTTGGAATGGGCTAAACAGAGAGACCCTGTATCATCGTCCTCATCATTGCCATCATCACAGAGACCCTGTATCATCATCATCATCATCATCATCATCATCATCATCATCATCATATTAATAATAAAAAGGGATAAGAGAAAAACAACACTGTCTATAGAAATCATAGAAACTGCTTCCTTAGTGCAGAGCATGCCCATGGCATATATACAATACTCTGCATATTTTATTTAATTCTAGCAATGGTTCTGTGAAGTGGGTACTACTTTATTTTGTAGATGAGATAAACCTAGAGAAATTCATGTCAGAACCAAAGGAACTCCAAACTCTAAAAGGCAGTTCAAATATCCAGACACAAGCTCAACCCAGACTACAGGAGTATTTCTGGTGGTTAGATAAAAGCCAGCATTCCTCAGGAAATAGTGAAATCCATTTCCATCTGCCAAAAGGAGTCATTTCCCTTACCTCCAGCAGAAGGGACCTATGGTTATCTGTGGCATTTATGAGCATATCAAAAGCCCATGCTGCCCATATCACAAGTACCTATTACACATTTCAAATTGCACACTAACATACTAGCCTCGCCGTTAGCCTAAGGTCATGGCTTCCCTCCCCCTAGCTACTCATCCTTCTTATAACACAGCTATTCTCTGCTCTCTCTCTCTCTCTCTCTCTCTCTCTCTCTCTCTCTCTCTCTCTCTCTCTCTGTGTGTGTGTGTGTGTGTGTGTGTGTGTGTGTGTGTGTGTGTGATCTGTCTGTCTGTCTCTCTTGCTATGTTCTGTTCTCCATCTCTTGCCATCTCACTTTCTCCACTATTCTCTCCTGCTTCCCTAGCCCTGCCCATGTTCAATATGCTGACTCTGTTTAGTCTACTTTCTGTCTCTGCTCTGGAGTCTTCTAGATGTCTCTGACAATTCTCTCATATCTACAATAAAACCATTAACCATACCATGGAGCAGTTTCTTTAGTGTGCCCCCTTGCATACAATGCCCAGAGGTCATGGTGCTGAGAAATAGCAGACCAGTTTTCAAGCCTGAATTGTGGTCTTTGGGATCACATACCTCTTCTGTCCCACTCTCCTTCAGCATCTGTCCTCTGGTCCACTCAACAGAGAACTGGACAGAGGTAGCCATGTTTTGATCTTTTTGCACTTGAAACAACTCGTATGTACAAATGCCTAGAGTTCTTAAAAGTCCCTCCTTAGAATGGCTGGAAGTGTAGGTCAATGGTAGAAAAACATGTTTAGCATGCTGTTGGCCTGGATTCAATTAATTAATAGCTTAATAACAGCCTTGAGACTTCCAGTAGGAAACTCAGCAAGGGAAAGAACATGAGCCCAGGGTCAACAGGAAGGGAGAAGGGAAAAAAGCAAGGGGGACTATGCATGTATCGGCTGCAAATGAGACCAGCACAGAACCAAGTTCCTAGACCATCACGACACAGCCTGAGAATCCTGTAATTTAGACCCACAACATAAAACAGCCATGCTGCTGGTTCCTCAGAGTATTCTTAGGTTATTGGACCACTTCCAATATATAAATTAGAATATTTTAAATGATTAGATTTTGACGTCTGAAAACTGTGACATTATTCTTTGGTTTTGCTTTGAGATTGTATCTTATGTAGTCCAGGGTAGTCTTGAATCCTGATGCTCCCACTTCACCTCCTATAAGCAAGAGATACTACAACTAACTGGTACTATTTTTAAACTAACATTCAAAAACAGCAACAATGACAGTATCAACCTCTACCATTTGACAGAGATTTGGTCACCAAATGAATCATAGGTCTCCAAATCCTGTGCTGCCATTTAAGGACTATTTTGGGTTCCTACGTTCAGTTTCCTACCTGAGTCTCAACAATAGAATGAAGGATCCCTACATGTTCCCTACTTTCAAATATAAGGAAAGAGAAACTGGAAAATTTGCCAAAACACAGCCTGCACTGTAATTATCCATCATCAGGGGAGAAAAGCTGAACTAGTCCAGGCCTGAAACAACATGTATACATAGGTTTGAATGCTTCATTCAAGGAAAGCTGTTCATTTGGGAGTGAGGAGAAGTGTATGCATAAATATTTTTTGAGGTTGTTCCCAGAAGTCTTTTCAGTATTTTGGTCATACTGTATATGGAGTAATTTCTTTCAGAGAGCTTATGTGGAGAATCAGAGAACCTTGCACTATGCCCCAGGAGCACTCTTGCATGAACCCTGTATGGACTTCCTCCTTTATTAGTTTTGCCCATTTCTCAGAGCAGCTGCAAAGGAATAAAACAAGCAAAAGCTCTTGACTAGCAAGCCCCAGAGCTGTACTGGCCTTCATTTGTCCGCCTGCCTGACTGTCGGGAGGAGGGAGCCTCAGCTTCAGAGGAGGGAAGTTACATAACTTCTGGAGTTGAGACATTTGAGGTTTTATTGCTAAAGTGGGGCTGATACCCTGCTCCAGTTAATCATAAGGCTAAGGGTTGTTCACAGGGCATGTGTACTCAGCACGAGAGCCGGAGAAACAAAAGCAAACAGCCTACTCCTCTCCCTCCCTGGAGCACCTTCTAGAGAAGGGCTTTGGCCTCTCTCTGAGTTCCACTGTTGCCTCATCTACGAAGTAGGTTTGCTGGAACTTACCACCCTCTTATGTAAAGGGGAAATCCTCCCACTAGAACTACCTCTGGGCCTCCTTAGTGCTTGCATCATGATGCCTCAATAGGTAACCCTGTCTCTGTACAGTGAGTTAATGATTAGCCAGGGCTGACCTTCCCAAGCAGCCCTGTATTCAGCTATAGTGATGTACTGTCCTTAGATCAGAGCACATGTTTCAAGTTGTTTGTCCAGCTTTGGGGGTAGATGTATGTGATTAGTGCCCAGTTACACAGCTGAACCCCCTTCTGTGTCAGAGTTATTACCAAGAAACAGGAAGCAGCAAATTCAAAGGAGATTTGAATCTATATCATTTTCATTACCCCAGTGAGCTCTGAGCTACTCAAAAAGATGGTACTTGTTGCAGATCTCTTCATTTTCAAGACTTGACAGTTTACAAAAGGGCTTGTTTCCAAGGAATTTGAATTCCAGTGGGGTGTGTGTTGCACAAGCCAGCTGTGATCATTCATTGAACTGAGAGATCACCTAAGTGATTGCCCGATAGGGATAATGGGCTAATAGGATAGTCTCATGGACTCAGAATAAGCAACATCTTGCTTCCTAATTCTGAAAAGCAATCATTCAAGAGAAGAGAGCCAACATCCACTGAACACTGGCTGTGTATCAAGTGCCAGGCTAATAGCATAGTCATGTCATTTTCCTCAGTCTCTAGCAACTGGAAACAGTTATTCCCATATTACTGATAAATTCAGGTTTAAAGAGATTAAATAATGAGCCCCAAATCACACAGCTGTTTGGCGCAGAGCTAGGATAGAAATCAAAGCCTTCCTGGCTGTAAACCATGTACACTCTGATGCAGCTTACCTCTTCCATAGGACTGTCCATAACCTCCTGCTGAAAGCGCATCTGTACCCCAACCATGAAAGGAGTGGGGCAGCAGACAGTGGCCAGAAGGCTCTCGGGGACCACAGGGATGTACGTGTGTGCCCAACTAAAGGGGTAGAGCAGAGCAGCTGCAGCGTGAATACACTGAGACAGGGTACTGGAACACAGAACAGAGAATGCATCAGCCTGGCTTCTCTTCCTATACACTGGCTCAGAGCCCCACACTTCCAGAAGCTCCTGGCAATGTTCCTATGCTAGGTAAAAAAAAAAAAAAAAATCAAGTCTAGAAGCCATGCTGATCATAGAGCTTGTAGCTACTTGTTGCTAAGAGAAGAAGGGTAGAAATCAGGAAAGGCGAGGCCCTACTAACCAGGGTGGGGCCCCCTTTAATCTCTATTCCCAGCTAGTTCTTCCAAGTCATTACTGGCTAAAAATAAGAGTGGCTCAGAAGACATGTCTTCATGTAAGCAGGATATGAGTGAGCCTCTACTCTGCAACGGACAGGGATAACTAGAAGAATAGCACTGGCCCTTCTTTGAAGAACTCGCAGCATAGTGAAGAACAAGCCAGCTAACACCAGGCTTTGGTGAAGAGGCAGAACCATCATCCACAGCCATGTCCCCTTATGGCTTCCTATAGCCATCTGAGGTTACTAAAAGCTACCAGGTTGGTGCCTGAGTTAGTTTGGGAAATTCCTGGGTTCCAGGAACCACTACTCAAACATTCCGGAAAGTCCCACCGAGGTGACGCCTCAAGACTTTGCTACAAGGATTCCCCATGTCATTATTATCCAAGTCACAACTCAGCCTCCTTCCTTACCCCCATCATACACAGCCCCACGCTGGTTTCCCTCTTCTCTGCTAGCTCTCACGGCTTTTCACTTCTCCAGCCAAATTGCACCACATCTAAGGCCAATAAAAACACAGATGCGGAAACCTTGGTATCAAGCTAGCACTTCCTGAGTTAGAAAGACCAAGTCTCTGAGTGCCTCGCGACAAAATGAGGCTGTCTGGAAGTCCCCTCCTTGCACCAGCCTCTATTTTCTGAAAATTCCACGTGGGAAGGAAGTAGGAAGTGTTGATATTTCCTGGAGAAAGTTCATTCTTGATAGGTGAATGTGCAGCATTCACACCCCAAAGACTGATCAGAAGAGAAAGAACCTAGTTGGAGCCTGAGCCTCAGCTGCCACAGAAATTTCTTCCACATAGGCCTGGAGTAGAAGAGCCTCCTCTGAAACAAAAATGATGCCCCCTTCCACAAGAATTAGCCTATGATATTTTCCTTTGGGGTTATTGCTGACATTACTGTTTTTAAACACACAGACCCCTGATCCCTGCCGAGCTTGCTTTCTTCTGAAACTCATGACACTCCTTTGATCCTCTGTAGTTTCCTCAGCTTCCTTTCCTTCTTCCCCAAAGGACAGTACCAGGGTTCAGCTCAAAATTATTACTTCTTGCTGTGGTGACCTTTCATCCCAGCACTCAGTCGGTAGAGGCAGGCGTATCTCTATGAGTTCCAAGTCATCCAGGGCTACATAGTCAATCCCCTACTCTTTTTATCATTTTTTTCCTCTCTGCCTGTCACATGTGTCCCCACATCCATTCCAGACCTGAATTCTCTCAAAGGTAGCCGTCAACACATGACAGCTTCCTGCTTCTACACACAGATATAATAAACTCCACTGGGAACTGACAAGAAAGTAACAGATAGTCCTCACCAGTCTGCACCTGGTGGTGTCCTGGGTGTCCACCACTCTGCATCATCACCTTTAATCCTCATCACAACCATATAAAACAAATCCAATCATTTTCATCCTACAGATAAGGAGATCTTGACTTGAAGAAGCTAAGAAGCTGACCTAAGCGGAACTGTAGCTAAAGGTGGAAAAATAAGATTTGAAAGTCAGTCTGCTGGTTTCAATACCTATGCTTAAAACCAAAACATAACCCTTCATCTCCTTCAGGGCAAACAGTCTTCTTGCTATCTCCTCAATGCTTGGCATCTGGCAAGCAGCTGACATGCAATAAATATTTGTTGAATGAGTTCATAAATGTGTAGATGAGCTTGTCCTCCAATCTATTACACAGCTTCCTGTCCTCTCCTCCACCCTCCTCCCTCCCTCAGCCTGGCCGTGCAAGGGCAGATTCATGTCTGCATTCACCCTAGCTGGCCCCACCTGTATTATACCAGATACACTCCATGTCCTTCTTAGATTATAGTCAGGCAGCAATCAAGTTTGGGGATGGCCAGACAAGTTGCATTACTTGTTTCTTTAGGCCTAAAATGCAGATCCAGGAACTCGAAGCTGGAAGGTGCACACACAGACCCAACAATCAGACTGCCTTTAAGAAGCCCCAATATTGTCCCTTGAATCTGGGGGCGCAGCTTAGTGTGGCTAGCCAGTGGCTGAGCTTACCTGAGACCTTCTGCCAGGAAGATGATTTTTCTTTCCAGTACTGCAGAGGCAAAGATCTGAATAATCTGCTCAAAATGGAGACAGTGCAACAGAGCACTAAAGTCCACATGTTCTAGGTGGGAGTCCAGGGGCCGTGTCAGTGAGATGAACTGTGGGGCAACCAGAAAGGAAGGTTTCAGCAATACGAAGTCACAGACCCACTCCAGGCCTATCCCATTCTTCACATAGGACAGATCTGATCCTGGCCCACGCACCAGTGGCTTCCTTCTGCTCTGAGGACAGCTGGGTGGAATCTTCAGTATGGCCCATGAGGTCCAGCCTGGGACTCATGCCCGTCTCCACAAGCTTTACCATGTACATGTCCTGGAGCAGAGCTCTTCTCTTGCCTAAAGCCTGGCATGGGCCAGGCCTCCCATACATTGTTCTTCTCAATTCATTCTTATCCCTTAGCCCCAAATGCCCACTGTGGTCATCTTAAGACTTCCTCATCTTTTTCTCATGCTACACACTGCTTTTTCTTTCAGTGTGATTGCCTAATCTTTAACTGTATGTTCTCTGGTGTGTTTACTAATGTACACATTTACTGATGTGTCTTCTCCATGAAACGTTTAGCTCCCCAAGGTTAGGAGCCAGATTCATTTTATTTACCACTCTACTCAGAAAATGCATATCTTGACAGACACAGAGTATTTCAGTACTTGTTTTTTTCTTCAATACTTATTTTTCCAGTAACTGAAAATTCCTAGTGACTCCGTGATTCTTCTGAGGGAATGACCAGGTTCAGAGGTGCACATGGAATTTCCAAAGATCTTGGCTGGAATTCTACTTGCTGCCTTTAGTTCTTTAGTGACTTGGAGCAATAGTACCTCATGAGATGGGTGGGGACTTATGGGTGGGGATGAATGATAAGAAGTAAAACAGATGGAGACTGTATGGTAGAGATACAGGACACACAGAGAATAGGGGGAAGGTGTAAGAGCAACTGGGAGTTTGGACACTAGGGACAAACTAAGCACCATACGTGATCACAGACAAAATTCAGTAGACTGAACAGTAGGTAGGTACTGGGGAACATCAGCTTAGAAGGTGCAGCATAATTTGGGTGACTTTCTAGCTCTATCGATAATTCTAATGCTAGGCTCAGCTTCCCTATACATTAACCTGATGAATGAAAGAAGAGCATTGAGAGGTCCCACAGAAGCCCACTCTCTCCAGACAGGGAGAAAGTCACACACTTGTTAACCCACCTCCGTGCCTGAGTCAGGGATGAAGCTCTTAAGGGTGACAGTCTTTCCAGGTGCAGGGAAGGCTGCCTCTCGGAGACCTTGCATGAATGGGTAGATGACAGCCATGGAGATCTGATGTCTCTTCTCTACTTCATCTAGTATCTACAGGGGAAGGACCACAGGAAACAAGGCTTAGAGGGGTTCTACTGAACATCCCAAGGCTCTCACCAACTGGCTTCCATCTCGTGGACAAAACCTGCTTTCCAAGATTTCTTTTGATTGTCTCTTACATTTCTTCCTTCTCCTAACACTGACATAAAACTATGAAGCCTAACAAGTCATCTTCCATGTTAGTACTGGCTGGAGTAGGAGCCTAGACACCTAACCTTCTGGGTATTACTGTCCCACTTCCTCTAGACCGTCACCAGGGTGAGGCTGCTACCAGCCTTCACTGTGATTCATGGAAGTAAGATCCACCCAAGCAGAAGCCCATGGAGTTCCTCTCCTACATCCAGAGTCCTTCAGGCCACCAAGACAGGCCATGTCCAGATTAGGGACTCTGCCTTGGTCCTATTCCTAACAACACAAGTCCTCAATTTCTCTTCTAGCCTCATCAAAGTCAGGGTAAATCTCAGGATCTTCACTGTGTATTTGCCTTTAGACTTGTGTGGTACTCTCCTTTTTTTTTATGAAGAATTTTCTCATGTTATGCTTCATCTGCGCCTCTTACCAACCAGGAAGATAGAAAGAATGGACAATAGTTCTCTCTGCAGGGGAAACAGCCTTCTAGATTTCCTTTAAATAGGTTTGAGCCCAGATCCTTCCTGTCTCAGGTTTACCCAATATCCTTGATGCTGGCTGGGCTATCAGGAAAGCATTCTACCAAGGGCTCAAGTTGCAAGGCAAGCAGCCAGGCAGAGCCAGAAAGCTGAACAGGCCTGCCTAACAGGCTCCAAAGAATCTTGTCCTAACCCTACCTTGGAGAACAAGCCGAAGCAGCCGATGCAGCTGATGATGCAGTATACCTTGGGAAGGCGAGGGCCAGGACCGGCAGGCTAGGGAGGGACAAGAGTTTCCTTCAGGTCTGCAGCTTCCACAAGGGTTTCCCCCACATGAGACTGATGGGGCAAAAGGTAGAGTGCTGTGGATGGGGAGTCAACGGCTGGATGGACAAAGGCCTGTCCAGAGGTTCTTTTCATGCAACAGGCAGAAGAAGGGTCAAAATAGTCACCAAAGTCAAAAGATGATGATTACTATTTACAACAGCCACATTATGCAACCAACCTAAGTGTCTGTCAGCAAATGAAAAGATAATCTGTCATATAAATACAAAGTGGAGTATTATTCAGCTAATAAGAAAAATGACATTATGACATTTTGAGGAAAATGGATGTAGCTGGCAAGTATTATCTAAAGCAAAAGAAACCACCCACAGATTGACAAACATGTGTTTTCTATTAAATATGCAAGATTTGGATTTTAGAAAAATAAGGCATAAATAAAAGACATGAGTGGCTAAAGATATGTCTCAGTGGTTAAGAGCACACAGTGCTCTTCCAGAAGATCTAAACTCAATGCCTGGCACTGACAATGGATGGCTCACACCTTTTACTCCAGCCCAGGGAATATCCCTTCTTCTGGCCTCATAAGACACCCATACACATTTGCACATATCCCACACACAGACACATGCATATGCACATATCCCACACAGACACACATATGCACGTATCACACATATAATTATAAATAAAGTCTTTAAAAAAAGAGAGACAGGGGGGCTAAAGAGACGGGTTAAGAGCATTTGCTGTTCTTGCAGAAGACCTAGATTTGGTTCCCAGCTACATGGTAGCTCACAACCATTTGTAACTTCCAGAGGACCTAGCTCCCTCTTCTGTCCTCCATGGGCAGCAGGCATGCACACAGTGCACTTACATGCATGCAGTCAAACACTCATACACATAAGTAAAAATAAAGAAAAAACCATGAAATTAGGAAGGTGACTATTTGGGAGGAGGAAGGGAACTGGAGTGATGGGAATAGTAAATACATATAACTCAAGTACATGGATTACACATAAGAAGACACCATCATCTCTATTCTTTTATACATGCTAATAAGAGAAGAGAAGGAGAAGGAAGAAAAGGAGGAAGAAGGTGTGAGTGGCAGCCTTTGGGGACCAGAAACCCAAAGGTAAACACTAATGACTCATGACCAACATGAGTTGAAGGTCAGTGAGAACAAAAACTAGTGTGTCTTAGCCACGAGGAAATGTCTAGAGAGGAAAGCGTTGGAAAGGTATCTGGAGAATCCTTGTCCCAAAAGCCAAGAATTAAACCTTGTTCAAATCTCAGAATGTCTGGGAGGCTCCAGGGAACAAGGCACGCAGGTCTGGGTAGAGAAGACTACAAGAAGCTTCAGTTGGAGCCTTTCACTGTGTGTAGAATTGTTTTAGCTGAGAGAGCACAGGCCAGAGCCTGGTGGCGTGGCGGGAGGGGGGGGGGGGCGGGGACCACGACACACAGTACGTCCTTGCCCTTGTGGGATTCCAGAAGGGACACTAACATGGCAGCATGAGATGGGCTGTACTCTCCCTATAACCACCTCTGCCACCGAGCCTGAGCTTTGGTAGCCGAGGCTTCAGCAAGCCCAGCTGTGGAACTGAACAGTCTGCAGAGAGGAAGGGGCGGTTCTGAGTAGCACCAACCAGAAGGCGCCTACAGTATCCAATCTTCCTGCTTCCATCCACGTTGGTCAGGACAAACGAGAAGGTCTCCCTAAGAGAGAGCAAACCGATGATGTGCATCTGCTCACTGGATTTCTAAACCAAGACTGAAGTCAGCATCAGAGAGGTGGAGAGGAGGACAAAGGGGCGCTGCTGATTAATCATGAGGATAATCACCACAGTCACTTATTAAGCACTCAGTGGTGCCAAGCCCAAATGCATCACCTCCTCTGAGACTCAAAATAACCTTCTGAAGGAAGTTCAATTAGTATTAGCACTTTAAAGATGAAGTAAGTAAGGCTCACAGAAGGTATTTTTTTTTATCTAAAATTTGAAGTCACAGTCAATTTCCAGTGTTCATGATGTAAGAAGCTTTTATGATATTGTCTTCTTAGAGCCCAAAGACTTCCTCTCCAGTCCAGCTTCTGCCAGTGGCAGAATCAAAAAATTGTGACTACTTCTTCTAGGACAGGTTAGAGACTCTTAAGCATCTTTGGATAGAGGTCAAGTCACCACTAAGATCTTTGGCATAAAGGACCCTAGGAAAAATTTTTCCTGGCAAAAACTCAGCATTCTCAACTGGTGAGGGGACCACAAGGGCCACACATTTGTCCTTTCATCCAAATCTGATACCCTTGCCCCCAGGCAGAGTGGTTACCTGGGATAATCTGTGAGTGGTGCCCACTCATTCCCATCAGGGAAGCAGAACAAAGGAATGGCTTTGAGCAGACGTTCCTCCTCCTCCTGCTGGCCCCGGAGCAGGTTCTCCCTCTGTAAGGCAAAGGCAAGGGGATTTAGGCAGAGAGGCAGGGTTCAGAAGGCTATCAGCCTTCTTTCCTAGCATGGGGTACAAAGGTGCCTTTGCCTGGTACCACATCGTCTGCATTCTAGGTCTAGCTGGAATGACCCCAAAGAGAGAACAATTTGTTCTAGGCCACATCAACATAACCTTGGCCTGGAATTCAGTATCCTGAGGATTTACATATTCAAAAAGGAGGTTAGACAGGTCAGCTGGACCCTGAGAGGGTGACATCAGAGAGATGCCACATCAGAGAAAAGAAGCAACCTATCCAGTCGCTGAGCTGCTAACAAGAGGGGTTGATGAGTGTAGTGCACTGCACCTCACCCAGTGCATAACCAGACAAGGAGGGCGCTAATACATTGGGAGTCTGATCTCAGCCTGTGTTTGCGTCTTGGGTCTGCTTGATTTTCTACCACAGAACCAGGAAGGGCATTCCTTCTTAGGAGTTCCGGCAGAAGCTGAGCTTTTCTGTAGGAAAAGGTGACTGAGGTGGAATTTGGAAAAACTAGAAGGTTTCCAAAGGGGTAAGAGCACGAGGCTGGTTTCCCTGCTCCAGAGGTTCAGTTGGGTCCATCACCACAAAGCAGTCAGACCTAGATTCTCTGGGTGATAACAGAAAGCTAGGGCTGGGCGAGAAAGGAAATGAGAGCAGTGAACTCAGAGCTCAAGACTTGGCAGGGTGGTAGGGAGTAGAACTCCACCACCTTTTAAACACACCTCTGTCCTCCCCGCTCCGTCCTCAGGCCCCACCCCTCCTCCATCCTTACCTTGGGAAACTGGTAGGTGATCGTGGGTTCATAGTCATCCCCTGAACGCTTTTTCTTTAAAGAAACAACAAGAAGGTATTCAAAGAAGTGCTGGCCTCCAGCAAAGCTAGACAGGGAATGTTCCTGGGTCCTTTCTGGTTCTGGGACAGCTTCCCCACGAGCGCTCTGGGAAGGTCCTAAAATGGAGATGCAAGGGGCCCTTGAGTATTCCATTCCTCCATTCTGTACTGTGTGTGAGAACCTGGGCAACTTGCATGCCTCAAGGCCACATGGCCAGTGCTGATACACAAGCCTGACCAGGCACCACCAGTCACTGGGCAGGACCAGAGCCAAGTGGGCAGTTTCCATACCTGTCCTGGGGAACTTGAAACTGCAGAGTAACACAGGGAGGAAAAAAAAAAGCACTGATATAGAAACTGAGGAGCCAGGCTGCGTAGGCTCTTGGAGGCCTGATGCCTGACACTGTACGGCCTGCCTTCGGTAGCCGTATTTCATGTGCCCGGAGCAAATTTGTACTAAACAACCAGATGAGCCCATAGGGCATTTTCTTATGACCATACCAAGAGCTCCACCAGAGACTTGACCAGCTAGCTCTGCCAACTGATAAGGCAATCCTCCTGGCCTGATCACATGGGGGCCATGTGGATTTCAGCATGTAAAGGAAAAAGAAGGAGGAGCAAGCACTCCAGGAGGAAACAGCCCATGAGAGGATCACCCCAAAAAGGAAGTAGGCAATCCAGTTCTGACCTGCTCCAAGTCGTGGTAAGCGATTTCGGAGCAGCCTGAGGGTTCGGCCTACCCCTTGTCCTTCCATCGTTCTGGGCTTTGGGGGCATGAATGTTCTTTCTCCTGCAGGCTGGCCACAGAAAGCCTGAGAAAGTGCCTTCTGCTTTGGTCTCCAGTCACAGCTTTATTAAGCTGAACCATGTGCTGTCTCCCAAAGGCAGAGAGCAGTTTCCATCCTGTGTACTCCGTCGTTGAGCAAGAAGGATGTGAAAGGACCCACGAGGCAGCTTAACGTGGGCACTGACAGAGGTAGCATCCTGGCACTACAGCTCAGCTCTTGGCTCCTCCCAAGAGCCCCAGGGTGTGGTAAGAGAAAAGGTCATGAGCAAACATCTCAAGGCACAGCTGCTTCTGGACTAAGGGCTTTGAATTCCGGTGCCGCAGACCATGTGGTGAGTTTATTTACAACCTCCGGCAGTGAGAGATGACTGGAAAAATCGGACCAGGGACTACAGCACCTCCTGGATCCAAGCATAGGTATTTTACATCCCATATCTTTGATTGCCCTCCATTTACTTCTCAAGTTGCTCATCAGAAGCTGCAAAGTCCTACCAGACCAACCGCGAATTCTAAAACACAGGACTTCAGGATCTCAACCAAGAACACAGGACTGGACACTTCCTGCAGCCAAGATGCCACTGCCTTGTCCTGATTCAGATAAGTAGACTTGTCCAATGATTCGCTAAATAACTTCTAGCAAGAGAGGGAGTCTCTTGACAGACCCCCATGGATCCTCTCCTGATGGTGAAGTAAAGAACAAAGTCCATCTCTGAGAGTTCCTGATAGTGATAGAATAACTATAAAGGCAATGCCCTTCCCCCGAAACATGTCCTAGGCAGAGAGCTCTTTCCCTGGGACTGTTCCAGGGCTCCAGCAGATTCCCTCTTTCTAAAGGAAGCACTGACTCAGGAAATTGTCCCTAGCCTAGAGTAGGGGACTGGTTGCGTCAGCATCAGTCGGGATACAGAGCATCTTCAACCCTCCACAGCTCCTGCTCAGCCTTTCTCCTGGCTGGGCCAGGTCAACATCCTAAGCTGCAGACCCAGTGCTGTGTCTGGAGGTTGAGGAAGAGCAGGAAAGTAGTCATTGATAAGCCAGGTTTCTCACAGAAAGTCCTGAATAAGGAAATGCATGGGATGAGAGGGAAGAAGAGCCTTTGCCAGGAAGTTGCTTAATGGGGAGGGAGGAAGCAAAAAGATCTGGTGCCTGTGTCTGCCACTCCTGCAAAGAATTAGCAGCCCTCTGGGAGGGAGTGTGTTGCTATGGTAGGAAGGCTGTCGCTCTGCTCCTAAGAGCTCTAAAAATGGGCCTTTGTGGCACCGGTAAAAGTGGGGACTCAGAGGTCCAAAGCTGACTTGTTGGGGAAGCGCCAGTCATCATAAATAGGATGAGAGCTGGATCAGTGAGAGGGATGAAGCAGGACACCCCAGGCAGTCTTTGTGTCTTTCTTGTACCCTGTATAGACACCTTACACAATCTGTACCTGCCTGATACAGAAGTGGAAACTGAGGCATTAATTACTCAGGTGATTTAAAATGAACAGGATCTATAGAAGATGGGCATTATAAGGGTTTCAATCCAGGATCAGGCCTCTGGTGTATTACATAGTCAGCATCCCATGGGGTGTGTTTGTGTGTGTGTGTGTGTGTGTGTGTGTGTGTGTGTGTGTGTGTGTGTGTGTTGGGGGTGGGGCAGTAAGCAAATGGCTTGCAGAGCCAGAATCGTCTTCCCGATCATTCCAGAACCTCAGGAAATAAGTCTTTTCCTAAATCCTTGGGGCAGCATTTTCACACCATTTCCTCCTGCTTTATCAGGAAAAATAAGGGAGCCGCAGAGTCAGAAAACCTAGACCAAAGCAAAGGAA
The DNA here is from genome assembly GCF_049852395.1 of Peromyscus maniculatus bairdii. Lineage (NCBI taxonomy): Eukaryota > Metazoa > Chordata > Mammalia > Rodentia > Cricetidae > Peromyscus > Peromyscus maniculatus. Next base: position 86,866,036 of record NC_134857.1, on the reverse strand, counting down.
CTAGATTTTTCAGGCTGAGGCTCAAGAGATTCAACAAAAGAGTGCCTTCTCCCTCTCGCCCTTTCAAAAGGGGTTATCACCGAAAAGCCTGAGAAGAACTAATCTGCATCAAATTCCTGCATACTATAAGGCATCTCACTTAATCCCTAATGCCCTGGAATGGATTTATCCTCATTTTTAATTGAGGAAGGAGCCACCCTTCTAGGGAAGTCAAGAGTCTGGTTCTACTCCTTCCTCCACCAGGAAGTCCCTCCCACAGGCACCTGATGGAAAGAGGGGACTTTGGGGAACCTTGATCTGAAAAGTTGTTGTTTGTTCTTTGCTGAGCTGCTAGTGCTAGCAACCCAGAACTACAGCAGCAGCCTTCCCTACCAGTGTTTTTCACACACACACACACACACACACACACACACACACACACACACACACACACACACAGCCCCCCTCTTGCCTGAGCCTGAAGGGGAAATCCCCCAGGAAGCAGGAGGATAGCAAGAAAGATGAAAAAGCCACACCCATATGACCTGACAGGTGCTAAACTTGTGAACAGGCACATATGGGCCTGCCTTCCTGTTCCTCAACCACAAGGAAGTCCCTCCAAATACCATTGCAACCTTTATGCTGCTGTAAAGGGTAAGAAATGTGTCCTCTTGAGGCCGGAGAAGCAGATTTCAGCCATTCAGCAGATTACCCAGATCTAGGAAGCCCAAGAAAACCAAAACTAAGCCAGGAAAAAGAAAAGACAAGACACATCTCCTCCCTACATACTGCTCCAGCGATTGCAGACACCCCCAACCACCCCCACTCCACCCCACCCTCCCCGCCACCGCCGCTTGCATGCAGATGGAAGGGGCACATGCAAGGACAACCACAGCTGGAGCACCCCAGCTGGAGCCAGCGGGAGGGTGGCAGAAGTGAGAAAGGACTAAGAGCAGAGCAGTCACAAGTCACTGTAGTTCCGAGAAGGAAGCACTGACCTCAACTCTGGGGCTCTCCAACTCTGGGGCCTATTAGGAGAGGGGCCCACTGACCTCTTCACTTGCAAATACTGGAAGGGGTGAGCTCTCTGGGGATGACCCTTAATAACCTTTCAGTCCTCTTTTCAGAAGCATGGGCTCTGTGCAGACTCAGGGGTGGCAGCTCAGGCATAGCCCTGGCCAGACATAAACAGCAACAGATGTTTGTTGAATGAATGGACACATTAATAAATCCTAATCGCCTTTCTTCCAAATTCCAGTGCTCCAGATACGAAGAAAGGAAACTCGATGAGACGTCTCATTTCACCCCTACCATCCACCCGGAAAAGGGAAAAGATTCCCATCTCACAGGTCAAGACTCAAGGTCAGGATTGAGAAGACAGCTGGGCTGGTCTACCTGCTCCCCCCAACACACACACCCCGCCTTGGCCAGTGCTGAGGTATTGGGGAGACCAGTTTTTGTGGCGCGGTTATCGGCAAGGACAAGCTGGCTCCGAGGAACTGAACAAACGCCAGTCCGGTCCTAGGCAGCTAGCTAAGTAGGGAAGCGAAGCGCCTCCCGGACGGCTTGGCAACCCAAACTCTTTAGCCATAAAGTGGCTGCACCACAAGCTTCCTGGATGGAAGGACACGTGGCCCACGACCCAGAGCCCCGCAACCGTTGCAGGTTTCTGGTCACCAGGCTTCTTCTCGGACCCAGCAGGTCTGTCCACTTGCTGATCAATACCTGCTTCCTTGAGCTCACCTGCCTCCTGCCCAGCTCTCCCAGATCCGCCCAAACGGCTCCTCGACCTTGCCCCCAGTGCCGCACTGAGCCTACAGTCCTGGCGCCCAGGTCCCCAAGCCCTCTCCCCCGCGCGCTGTGGCCCGCACTAACCCCCGTGGCCGCGCTTCAGTCTCAGGCTGGCTCGGAGGCGGCGGCCGAGCCCATCCATGGCCCCTCCAGTGCCCGGCGCCGGCTCCCACGTCCGCGCCGGCCCCGCCCCCCCCAATCCTTGACCTTCGCGGGGGCCCTGGAACTTTCACTTTCACGCAGGAGGCGCAGGAAAGGGGGGGCTTGGGGCGGGGCAGCGCACCTTCCGGGCTCCTGCCCAACCCCTGGTGCACCTGGCCTGGCTGCTCTTCCAGGGTCCCCACCCTACCCCCTTGCGCCTCAAGGCCTAGGGTGACAGAGGGCGCTAGACCGCGAGTCCAGGCGGGGCGGTGCCATCTCACTGCCACCCTCTGTGAAACTCCACTTTCAGAAACATACTGATAGGTGCCTGAGGAGATCCTTACCTCTTGGACAAGGACTGGGAGATGTACCTCCCAGTTGTTTCCAACTAACCAGAGAAGGTGCAGAGTTTTCAGACCTCACTCCCTTCCAGCTAAATGTCTGTCCTTGTACCTCTTTGGAGAGCTGGCTACTTCCAGTTCTCTTTCCTTTATCATCTCTTCCTGGAGACTCCTGAGAAGCGACTGGAGAGGTGGATTAAGGTACCGACCCTACCCAGCAGCCCAGCCTTTCTTCTCTCCTCCCCTCCACTGACTTCTAAATAGGCCCAGACTTTAAACTGCAGTTATTAACCAGGACACAGTAATAAGCACCTCCTGACGTTCGGTGGTGCATCCTCTCTTACTCCCAGGACAGGGCAGGTATCTGTAAGAGAGGGATGGGCAGAGTCTGCGAGAACTTTCTGTGTCTACCAAGGTCTTTCTTACCTTGGTTTCAGGAATAAAAGGCAAAAGGAAGGGAAGACCCACAAAAACATGTCTGGGACCCACAGTCCCCTTCAGTCTCTCCAAGTCTTGCCCCCGGGTGACTCCACATTCCTCAACTCTATAGTTCAGAAGGAACTGGACAGCCAGCTCTTACATTAAATTGACTACTCGGAGCAGAGGGTCTATGAGTTGCCTTTACTCTGGGTGCAAGCAACGTCTATTTGAGTATGTAGTTTGTTTTTGTTCCCCATTCCTCGGATCCTTACGTGAAAGAACATGAAAGGACATGGCTGTCCCCAAGTTCCTTTTCTTATGAGACCCACAGCTTATACAACTCTCACAAGAGAAGGAGCTGCTCATGAACACCTTGTCCTCCAACATATTGATGTTATTGTGTCTTAATTGGCCCAGATGGTGTTTTCTCCCTTGAAAAACAGATGAATAAGAATACATGTGCACCAAGAAGACAAGGAAAAGAAGGATAAAGAAAATTTATTTGAAGCAGCCTTAATGTGGAAACAACCTCACATGTTCATTAATAGAAAATAGGTGAACCATGGCAAAAGTGTACACTTGTGTATTATGCAGCAATAAAAGTAAATAAGCCCCTGTTGTGTGCAATATAATGCCCATACTGTACAAATACGATGTTTTTGTTATATTTGCCCAAATATAAATGGGCAGTCAGGACGGTCTGTCTTTTAGGGAGGAAGGAGGAAACAATGGCTGGGGAATACCATAGGACCTCTGGTCAGGGGGTGGGGACAGTTGGCCATGTCCATTCCTACCGTGATGATAAAGACATTCACTAGGTGGTTATTCTTTGCACTAAACACGTAGGAACCCTTTTTATTGTTGTTGTTGTTGTTTTGAGATAGGATTTCTCTATGTAGCCCTGGTTATCCCGGAACTCTGTAGACCATGCTGGCCCCAAATTCAGAGATCTGGCTGCCTCTGCCTCCTCAATGCTAAGATTAAAGGCGTGCACCACCACCTCCTGACAATTTAAGAAGTTTTAATAGGTGTCTGAGGCTTAAACTTAGCCTAACGTCAGGGGAGCCATTAATGACTGTAGTGAAATGGAGGTGGAAATGGCCAAGAATGAAATTAGAAATTATTGGAGTGTGAGGAAGTAAAATCTACATTTCTGAGAAGGATGAATAAAAGCAGAGTGGAGAGTTCACTGGCCTTGAATTGAAAGGGATATTTGTGTTTAACATGGTGGGTTCTATGAGAAAGACAAGAAAGCATTTGTTGTTGGCAGAGCGATAGGCAAGGGGAAAAAACAAACACTTATAGCTCAAGAAAGAATGAGTGGAAGAAACGAAGTCTGAGAGGAGAGGAAAGTGGGTAAGACAGGCTTTAGTGGAATTTAGGCTTATGTTTTATTAGGACTATGTATCATTTTATAAAATGAGTTTCATTTTGACATTTTCCAACACATATAAAATCTTGTTATCTCTTGTCTCCCTCCCCCTCACAGCAGTTCCACTTTCCCCCAGATATTCCTGGTTCTATTTTCATGTCTCTTGTTTTGTTTGTAAGCTAGATTGTACCACGGGAGAAAAAAATGCAGTATTTGTCTTTCTAAGCCTAGTTATTTTACTTAATATGGTGATCTCCAGTTCATTCATTTTCCTGCAAAGGTCTTAATTTTACCCTTCCTCATTGCCGAATAATACTCCAATGTGTATACATGCCACACTTTTCATCCATTCATACTCTAATGGGTACCTAGACCAAGCCTATAACTTGGCTATCTTGTATAGTCAAGCAATGGGCATGTGTGTATAGGTATCCCCAAGGCTTCGTGTCATTAGAAGTGGGAAAGAAGAAACCTGTCAGCTGGGAACTCAGTGGAAACTTTTGCCAGTCACAAAGCAAAATTACCAAACCGCCTAAGGCCATCTCCCTTCCATAATCCTGTGGATTTTCTAGGAGTCTCACCTGAAAGCCCTTTGCAGGGAAATGACATGTTACAAAAGCCCTCTTTCAGCCCTAGTGATTTCTGGTTTTATTTTATGTAAGACATCTCTGGAGCCACATCATGCTTCTCTTTTGTCAAAGAGAAAAAAAGGGAAGGGGAGTCCTAATAACATTTTGAGATGTAGCTCAAGAGTCACTAGAGGGGTGTGTGTGTGTGTGTGTGTGTGTGTGTGTGTGTGTGTGTGTGTGTGTGTGTGTGTAAGACAATTGCTCATTCTCCCTTGAGGAGCCCATATACTCAGGTGCATTTTACATTCCACTATTCTCTCTTGGGAAGCACATACTCCAACCTGGGCATGCATCATTTCTTCTGAGCACATCCCATTCTCATAACCATAAGCCTACATTAAAATTATCATTGAACAAATTTTTGACTTTGCTTCACTATACTGGCCAATCTTGAAATTCTCTTCAGTGTCACAGCCATGAATCCCAATTTGGCCTGAGTTGAGTTTCTTAAAAATCTAGGAGAATGCCTCAAGCTGGCAAGGGTGACCATGTGGAGCTGCCATCACTGACAATCTTTTTATATGTTAACTTCTACTCCTTCAGGTGTATACCCATGAGTGGTTTAAGAAGATTATGTGATGATTCTAGTCTATTTCCTGAGGACCCTATATTGTGATTTCCATAGCGGCTGGACTAGTTTACATTTCTGGCAGAAGTACGTGGTTTCCTTTCTCCTACATTCTTTTCCCTCCACTCTTGTCTTCTTGATGATGATTCTGATTAAAATGGGATGTAATCTCAGCATTGTTATGATTTGAATTTGCTTTGTGACTAAGAATATTTGGACATTAAAAAAATCTATTCTTTGGCCATCTATACTTTTTCTTGTGAGAACTACATGAGATAGGTGTGATGATCAACACTGGTAATAATCTCAGCACTTGGGATGCAGAGGCAGGAGTACCAGAATTTCAAAGTCACAGTTTCACATGGAGTTGAAGCCAGCCTGGGATACATGGGACTGTCTCAAAACAAAACAAAGCAAAACAAAACAAAATCACCAACAAAAGCCAGACCATCACCATACCTGAACCACACATCTTTAAAGGCCCACCCTCACTGACCCTCTTATTTAACTAAGCTCTCCCCCTAAAGTTGGGGGACCATCTGTTCAAATACACGAAGCTGTGAAGAAAACAAACCATAACACTTTGTCCCTGATCCTGAGAGGCTAATGATGATCTCATAATGCAATACTCATTCAGTCCTTATTGCCCTTGCCAGGGAGTCAGAGCTATAGGCAAGCGTGTTTTCTACCTTCTCTGTGTAGCCTTTCTGCTTCTCCATGCTTTGCAGAGGCCCTATCATCTCTGCAGAGACCCTATCATCTCTCTTTCTTCATGATATGGTCTGTGCAAGTCACACAACAGAAGCTTCTAATCAGCCATCTCACCCCAAAGTCTAGAGTTTTGTTTTAATAGGAAGGAAATTTAGCTGAAGGGGGAACAAAGAAATGAATATGGACATGGTAAGTCCATAGATAAGGAAGTGAAACCTCAGTGTCTGTTAGATGAAGGTTTCCTCTGACTCTTATAGTTATCACTCTATTCTTCTCCTACTTACCTCCAATCTAGCTGTTATGTGGAAGAAAAGCTTTCCCTTTTGGGGGAGAATGGGAGGATATTGCAAGCAAACACATACATACATACACACAGACACAGGCAGACACACACACACAGATATACTCACACTCACACAGACACAGACACACACACACACACACACACACACACACACATTTCACTAAAGGATACAATGGGACATGGCAGAATGAACTTCGGCATCTGAGATTCACAGACATGGACTTCAGCCCCACTCATTCCTCCCACACTGCATTCTTGGGTTAGGCATGCCCAGAGCCTCGTTTTCCTGAGATAATAAAACCACCATGCAAGGGCTGTTGTGAAGATTAGAAAGAACACATATGAATGTATCTGTAATCTAGGTTCTTTTCTTAACTCTTCCTTTAACCCTCAATGCATTGCAATCTCAGTGAGTTTAAAGACAGAAGGTATGATAGTCTCCTGTCTCTGGGCATTTCTCAGAAACTCCAAGAAGCACCAAATTCCAGTTCTGGTAGCTGTCATTAGAGTCCATAGAGACCCAAACTATTTTTCTTCCTGAAACACCTGCAATCTTGCTGTGGATGTGTGACACACCTGGTTTCTTGCTGTGAATGCAGGACATACCTGCTATTTTGCTGTGGATGTGTGGCACACCTCCTATTTTGCTGTGGATGTGTGGCATACCTGGTGTCTTGCTGTGGATGTGCAACACACCTGCAATCTTGCTGTGGATGTGTGGCATGTCTCCTATCTCACTGAGTAGCTTCTTGCTGAAGACAACTATGATCTCTTCACACATGCACTTGTAGGCATGCCCAGGCTGCATAGCACTTCCCAGTGATGATCCAGCCCATTTTTTTTCACAGTTTTGGTATGAACACAGTCCATGTTGAGGGGATTCTGATAAAGTACTACCATATTGTCCTTTTCTGTTCATCTATTGACTGAACATAGACTGACTTCATATCCTAGTTATTGTGAACAGTGTAGCAATAAACATGAATATGCAAATACCTCTGTGATACACTGACTTAGATCCCTGTGGATATATACCCAAGGGTGACATAACTGGATCGTGTAATAGATTTTGATTTCCATAGTAGAGGCACTAATTTAAGTTATTGCCAGCTGTGTATCAATTTTTCTCTTTCTCTACATCTTTATCAGTATTTGGTGTTGTTTTGTGATGTTAGTCTTTGTGATTGGGCTGAGAACATTTGTAATATGAAACTCACTGGGAGATATAAACAGAAGACTACAGTAATACTGAAGAAGTCAACAGGACAGCAACTAGGCATGGTAGCACACATCTGTAATCACAACACAAGGGCTGAGGAAGGAGGATTTGTACAAGTTTAGGACAGCCTGGGTTAATTTGTGATTTCTAGGTCACCCTGCACTTGAGACTGAGACTCTGTCCCAATGCAAAATAATAAGAAGGCAGAGGCAGAAGAAAAGAAGAAAGAATAAGAGAGGAAGAAGGGGGGGGGGACTGTTTTATCCCAGTAGAGTTGACATTTCCGTGAGAATGAGGTACTTGGCATACAATGAGCTTGCTTTAGTGTGGTATGTTGGTTAAAGGGGATCGACAAATACTGATATACTATCATTTTACTAAAGTCCTTACATGAGGGTTAACTATTTGTCAGTAGAGTCTACAGATTTTGACAAATGTATGATGAATGTGCTCCTGGTTACCGCGTCATATAGAATATTTTCACTGCCCTAAAACCCTCCTCAATCCTGCTCTTCATTCCTCCCTATCCCAGTCTTTGTACTGTCTCCATGTCTGCCTTTCCAAACTGTCAGAGAGTTGGAATCATCATATCTAGCATTTTCAGATTGGCTCCTGGAATATCTATTTATCTTTAAAAATTCTCTCTGGATACAGAATAAATTCATAAGGAAAGGAATGGAAAACGTATTTAGGATTTTGAGAAATCTGCAGATATAAACAAGTTCCTTTACAAGTGACTGCATTGTAAATATTTGTTGAAGAAACAAGTGAAGCCAGGACTGTGAGAACAACAGTAGCAAATGATCAGTGCGCACTTGTTGAATTAAAACACAGTCTTGCTGTCTCCATTGCACTTAGGGAGTTAGTGGATCTCCTCTACCAGTCACTTAGGAAGAGATAGCACATGAAGGGTTGATCACTTCGTGTGCTCTGAGGACGACTCCCAGTATTTTACAAACATTATCTCAAATCACCGTTGCTAAGAATCCTTTGAGACATATTTGCTATTGTTTTCAACACAGAGGAATAAACAAGTTTCTCAGAAATGTTGAGAAACTTGCCCAACTTTGTATAGCATGTGAAGTGAACTTCAAATTCACACCCACTCTGAGCATCATGGCTCAACTCTGTAATCCCAGTACTCAAGAGGTTGAGGCAAGAAGATTGTTGAGAATTCAAGGCCAGTCTGTGATATATATTGAATGGTGGGCCAGCCTGGACTTTAGAGTAAGCCCTTCTTTGAAAAGAAAGACAAAATAATGATCAGATAGAAGCCTTATCTCCAGTTTCTGGGAGCACTCTGGTGAGTTCACATGGGTTGCACACTGTTATGCTATCCTCATACTGACATCCTGTGGGGCTGGCTGCAGGCAAATCTCATTGGCTTGCCTGTTTTTATTTCCACATCGAGGAATTCTTCCAGAATGGTTGAGGTTGTTTTATTCCTCATGACGGGTGCCACAACTTCCGAAAGTTTTAGAGATGAAGGGGCACTCTAGAAGTGACGTAGATATCCAGTTCTTTTCTTTTTCCTTCCTTCTTTTATTTTTGCACAGGGTCTTGCTATGTAGAACAACCTGGTCTGGAAGTCACAGCAATTCCCTGCCTCAGCCTTCTTGAGTGCTGTTATTGAAGACATGCTTCAATGCCTGTCAGAAAAGCAGGCAGGCTGCCCACAGAACTTCTTCTGTTTCTCTGTCCCCGCCCCCCCACCCCCGCAGCCTTTATAGCCAATCAGCACTCTCCTACCTAGTGCTGCGATTGAACACCAGCTGCAGCCTTCCCTTGCCCCTGCCCACATCTTCTGTGGATTTCATAAACCATCCCTTCCTAACTTCCTTCCCCCTCATTGTTGTTGTACCTCAGACCCCAACTCCAGCATGCATCCCCAGGCTGGTGGTCCTGGGTTCTACAAGAAAGCAGACTGAACAAGCCATGTGGTGCAAACCAGTAAGCATCACCCTTCCATGGCCTCTACATTAGCTCCTGCCTCCAGGTTCTTGCACTGTTTGAATTTCTGTACTGACTTCCTTCAGTGATGAATAGTGATATGAAAGTGTAAGCCAAATAAACCTTTTCTTCCCCAAGTTGAATAGTAACCCCAACTAGGGCAGATACTTTACAGAAGTATTTAACAGAGTTTTACAAGGGATGAAACTTTAACGACTTCTGTTGACCTGAACTGACCCATATAATAAAATTCACAGCATATGAATGCTGCCTCTAGCATTTATGGTGAATACTTGTTTTATAAGATTGCTTTTTATGCTATTAGTTGCTTTCAACAACTGACTGCCATATCATATGTATATATACATATAGGCTTTGCTCTTTGGGCCAGCAGCAAGCAAGGGTGATTTAAGATTAAAGCAGAGCATTAGCTTACACTGTAAAAGCTTATTACAAGGGAAATCAAGGCAAATACAGCCTGTTGCTACATTGCTAAAGATAGGTTAAACAAATGAGCTGAGTACACAGTAGGGTTTCCATCTTAAGTCTTAAGTGACCTCTAGTCATATTTTTAACTTTGGATGTGAGGCCCACAAAAGTTCTAGTCTTTCTGAATGCAAGTGATAGTTTCATAAAACTGCATCATCACAAAACTGGAATTACAAGTGGGTTGTGAGGCATCTGACACAGGTGCTGGGAACTGAACTTGGATCATTTACAAGAGTAGCATGAACTCTTGACCACTGGTTTATTGCTTTGGCCCCTTATGTGTGAATTTTAATTGACAAATATAATTAAAATTCTTTCCTGTTTATCTGAACTTTAATGAAATCTCTTCATGGCTTACTTGATTTCCACATCCTAGTTATGCCTGTGTACCTTATGTCTCATTAATCTCCATTCTCTGCCTTTTTATTGACAGGAAGAATCTGAAATTATAGAACATTTAATCAGAAGAGAGAGTATCAAAGTCATGAATACGCCCCATGCTGATGCTGCCACTGCTTAGGGGACCAGATTGACAGTTTCAGGAGTGGGAAAATCTTTGTAGAAATCTGCTAGAGCTGGCCTTCTTGCTGGGCTGAAGCCTCCTCCATAGATAGCCAGTTAGAAGCTGCCAAGACCCACGTCCAGCACAGCTCTCTCTTTAATCCCCTGTCATGAACACAAGCAAAGGAACTGATAGGTAACTCTCTTTTACTCTCTCCCCCATTTTCATATTGAACAATTAGACAACGTTGAATAGTGAAGCCTCAATGCGGTCACAGAACACAGAAATTAGTATGCTTGTGTTACTTGATTCACACCTGGCCCCAACAAAACTCAAGAAGAGATTAAACCCATGTCCCCGTGACTTTACTTTTCTTACCCTCTTGCCCCTGCCCAGCCCTAGAAGTATCTGGATGAACAACTGCATCACACACAAAAGCTATCTGCTAAGTGAGCACAGTACGCAGAGGAAGCCAAGGAAATGATGAAAGACCCTGAAATGTAACCACAGGAAGAAGGAGGGAAGGTCACTGAGGGCAGGTAGCTGGGGTGAAGGTCTAGGGCAGGACTGGATTGCAGCTATGCCATTCATGTGGGCCTCAGAAACTGTTCTCTCTTCCTTCCCTTTTGACTGCTACTTAGAGGATTGTTTCATTTCAACTCCTTTAATTTAAAAAGATGGGCCTGGGTATCCTCTCTCTCTCTCTCTCTCTCTCTCTCTCTCTCTCTCTCTCTCTCTCTCTCTCTCTCTCTCTCTCTCTCTCTGTGTGTGTGTGTGTGTGTGTCCCTATCTCAATTTAACTACATGTGCTAAGTGACTAATATACTGATCTCAATAGGCAGAGGAAAAACAAGAGGCAAACTACATGTTGGGTAGAGTCTGGTGCAATGGCTGAGTTGTGTTTCAGTGGGCCACAACTATAACAGTAAACACACAGAACAGTTGTCTGGGACCAACATGTCTAACTGAGAGGATTATTAATCATCCCCTGATTAATTATAATGGCATCTCCAGAGCATCAATGCTGCAAAATTGCCATAGTGTCACACATCTGACACTATAATATGTTTGGAAAATACTATGTAAGGACAGAAGAGGGAGTAAACCCTACTCTGAGAAAATCACAATTCCAGTGTCTGGAGTTTTATGCTTTGCCCTTTCCAAACTTATGATCTTCCCCTATATTAAATTTTGTTCATAAACCAAACCATACCAATCCTAGCAGCACATGTCTGTCTTAACAGCTGCACTCAATTCTATTTCTTGGAATGTGCACTTTTCTTTGCATAATAAACTACAACTTTGTTTCATATTGACTTGTTCTGAAGTTCTTTCCTGTAAACGGTAAGTCAAGCCAGCAGGCTGTGATGGGTGTGGTGGCTCACACTTGTAATCTCAGCATTTTGGAGGCCTAGATAGAAGTATTGCTGTGACTTTGAAATTATCCTGGTCTTTTGTGTTTGTTTTCAAGCTGGCCTCAAACTCACAGAGATCTTCCTGCCTCTACCTTCTGAGTGCTGGGATTAAAGAGGTGCACCACCACTGGCTTAGCCTGGTCTTGATAATGAGTTCCAGGGTAGTCTGGTTTATGAAGTGAGACATTGTCTTGAAAAACAAGAAATAGGAGTTGGGGAGATTGCTCAGCACTTAAGAAAGTTTGCTGCCCTTGAACAGGACCGACACTGGGCATCCTTCAACCACTTGTAGTGCCTTTATGTGCACACCCCCCCCACACACACACAGACACACCTAAACACGTGTCGGTAAAAAATAAACAAGAAAGTGCTGGGTATGGTAGCACAAGCAACACTTGGGAAGTAGAGACAGGAGACTCAGGAGTTCAAATGCTGCTCTCCTCTACATAGTGAGTTTGAGATCAGCCTGAGCTCTCCACAGGATGCGAAGCTAGCAATATGGAGTTAGTTGCTTTGCCCACTGGCAATGACACCAATATCTGTCCCCAAATGAAACTCTCGCGCCAGAGACATGGCTCAATAGGGTAAAAAGTGGTAGCTTCACAGACATGACAACCTGAATTTGATCCCTGGGACCAATATAGACAGAAAATATTAGATGCAGCACTTGGATGGCAAGATGAGAGGCAGAGACGAGGTCCAGCTAGACTGGAGTACAGGACGCAGCAGCATGCATAGCTGGAAAGCCCCTCAAGAATATGGAAGTAAGTACTGACTCCCCAAAGATGTCCTCTGTCACACACACACACACACACACACACACACACACACACACACACACACACACGCACCCCACAGGGAGCACACATGCACATGTGTGTGTGTATGCACACACACATACAAAATACATATATAATGCAAAAACAAAAAACTAGGGCCACTCTAACTGCGTATCCTCAGGGAGCCTGCACTCTTGGAATTATACATACTGATAAGGGTATAAAGGACGGCCTCAGCCTCAAGGGATGTTCTTATTAGACTTTAAAAAAATGAACTTTTTTTGGTCTTTTACATTTTAATTTTATATTTTAAGTTAGCATACAAAGTACTAGATGTCATTTTAGTACTCTCAAACAAAGTATATTTTAGTAGATTCTTCATCTCCCTCATTTGCTCTGCCCTCTGTTAGCCGAATCTCCTCTTGTAGCCTCCCTCACAAACTTCAAAGGATTTTTAAATTACCTTTTTTATTTGGGTGTGGGCATGGATGTATGCGCACCAGGTGCAATGTGGAGGTCAGAGGACAATTCATAGGCGTTGTTTGCTTGCTCCCACCAAGTAGGTCTTGGAGATTGAACTCAGAATGTCAGGTTTGGTAAAATAATAATAATAATAATAAATAATAATAATAATAATAATAATAAATAACACCTTTACCTACTGAGTTAGCTCCCCAGGCCCAGCGTTTTCTAAGAATAACCTTCTCCATACTCTCTGTTCTTTACATCTCACTCTGAGACATCATCACTATTATTTCCTGAGTGTTGTGCTGCTGGTGCTGGGGACTGAACCACAAGCCCCTGAACTCAGCCCTCCAAGGAGTTTTCATATTCAACATGACTCTCCTAGAAATTAAAACACCAAGGGAAATTTTAGATAAGAATGTGGCTTAAATAATAGTATTGGAGCTAATATTATTGCCAAATATTCCAAATACAAATGTTAGTTTGCACAATAGAGCTCACAAGTGATGAGAGGATACAAGAGTAGTCATCAGCTGATGGACCACATGAGGGTTGTGAGGTCTGAGGGGCAATCAAGTTGCAGGCAATGTGAGAAAACATGAGCACCAAGTTCCCAGGGTGGATGTGAACGTGCATTTATTGCAAAAAGGCACGGGGAGTGGGTATGTGGTGGGTGTTGGTTTGTGCTCAGAGGAAACCAAATGCAAATTATTACCTTTTCTATGGGACCTAGTTACCAGTTTCCTTTTATCAAGAAACTAGAGACTTGTTGCAGGTGGCTGGACACCAAGTGGGGCCAAGGATGTTTAGCAGCTTGCTTTAGAGAAGGAGGTGGAATGTTCACCACAACACTAACCAGAGGAAGCTGTCGGCTCCTCGGGGTCTTTGTGAGACTTCCTGTCGCTGCATCTGATGGAACAGTTTGTGAGACAGATAAGTTCTCACTTGAGTCTTTCTGAAGACAGAGATGGGGAGTGGGGAGGGAGTGTAAATGAACAACCAGCTGCCTCCTCCCATGTTGTCTTCAAACCCTGTGCTGACTGGGGGTGGAGGGGAGGCCAAGCTGCAGCAGAAGGAAGCAAAAGCACCAAGCATTAGGTCAAGAATTCCTGATGTTCAATCCTGGTCTGCCATTTGAAAGCGTCTCAGGAAACTTCTTCCCTGTGAAATGGGAAGCACGTAATGTCCCTTGACTATGAGGGTGACATAACATTCTCATTTTAATTTCTGTCATTTTCCTAGTTCCCAGGATCCCTTTATCCTTCCTCCTTGGCTGTTTTCAAACTAAACTTAAAATTTTGACTGTGTTTGTCTTTTTTTTTCTTTTCTCAAGACCAGATCTTGATACATGATCATTTAATGACCATGCAAATGTTTTTCCAAACACACACACACACACACACACACACACACACACACACACACACACACACACACACACATGGGTTTCTGCTTTCAGCTTTAAAATGCACACTGTTTTTCCTCTTGCACATTATTCACTTTGTACTTCCCTTGTTTCCTGGATCACCAAACTGGCCTACCATCTTCTACATAGATCAATGAGGAGTAGGGGCAGTGGACTGTTCTTTTCATAGGCCATGGCTTTATAACTTGAAATGGTGCACCTCTCCATGTGCTCCCAAAGTCTTTCTATCAGCTTATTTATGAAGTCTTCCAGACCTACAGCGTTATTGGAGACTTTAGAGTATGATCATGGGTCCTGGCAGCCCTCACAACCTAGCTTGAGCCACCTTTCCTAAATGGGCGAATCAAAGAGAACAGGAAGTAATAGTGAAAGTAGAGAAAGAACATTTATTCAATGTGGACATGGAAAAGGAACAAAGAAGTCTGGTGACTGTCTCCCTACTTCCACGTCCATCTTCAGGTTTAGCTAGAAGGTCAGAGACATGCATAGCTAAGCAAACCCGATTTGAGTTTTGTCCCACCCCTTATTGACCCATCATTGTTTCTCAGCTCCAATCTCTCCTATGAGGCAGTCTGGTAAAATACAGAACATGTGAAATGTTTTCCTGGAAACAAATTCTTTTTCTGGCTGACACCAGGGTTTTAGTGTTTTCCTTCTTGAAACAAAAAAGTTCCTGGGGAAATTCCAGTTCCTTGGGGTCTATTGTTCTAATAGTGTGATAGCCAAAGGGAGGGGCACAAGTGTCTCTTTACTGGGACGTCTAACTTTTTTACATTGCCATGTGATATCATAATCTACAAATGTGTTGGGCCACATTCATAGCTGTCCTGGGATGTATGCAGCCCCTTAGTGGCATTTTGGGCATATGTGATTCAAAGTATCAGGACAGTTACACAGATGCCAACATATCTGTGAACCTATGGTGAGAAGGACATACTTTGTAACAGATTCGTAAGGGAGATCAATGGTAGAAATTGCTTATTACTCTCCATGCTATGGTAGGACCTGCTTGATCTTGCATTTTTAAGGGTCTTGTGCATGCTGTCTCAACTGCTGTGAACTCATATATGAAATTGCCCTGTTGTACCTGGAAAACACTATTTCCTTGTAGTTCACTGCCTCTGGCTTTTACAGTCTTGCCTACCACAGCTTCAGTGCCCTTTAACTGCCATTTAACTATTGATCACTATATCTGGCCTACAATCACAGGGCCTGCTTGGATCTGTGCTAGATCCTCTGCAAACACATTATGGTTATTTAGCTTGGGAATTTTGCGAGACTCCTAACAGCGGGAGTGGGAAGGGGGGGCATTTCTGACTGTTTTGCCTGTTCTTGGGACCCTTTTCCTCCTACTGGGTTGCCTCATCCAACCTTGACATGAGGGTTTATGACTAGTCTTATTGCATCTTGTTATGCCATGTTCAGTTGAGATCCCTGGGAGGCCTGCTCTTTTCTGAAGGGAACAGAGGAGCAGTGGATCTGGGAGAGAAGGGAGGTGTGTATAGGGGAACTGGGAAGAGTGGAGGGAGTGGAGGATGTGGTCGAGATATATTGTTGTATTGTATGAGATAAGTATCGATAAAAAGAAAAAGGAAGGAATGCATCGCCAAGCCTGACAGACATATAGCTTCCAAGAGCCCTAAAGCTACGAATGATATAAATGCCTGAATCTGACAGGAGAGATTCCTGCAAGTTGTAATCATCCACCTTGTGACTCCTCTGACACATTTCTGTAAATAAATGAATTCATGACTTTATTTTGTTCTGTGATTATAATAATTCATATCATCTCTTTCACAATAGAACATTGACCTTTATGGTGATTCCTGGGCCATGGTCACTCATATTGGCTCAGGATAATAGTCTTATTTCCTTTAAAGCATGGCTGATATTTTATGTGGATAGGTCTTAATTAGCTTTATTTTAAGTTCTAGAATCTGGAAGTAATTCATTTTATTAAATATAAAGGGCTGAGTAGAAGAGATTTCTTTTATAGTCAGAGGCATAAGAAAGCAGAAACAGAACAAAACCCACCAAGTTGGCCATTTCAGAGTTACTTTCCTTATAAGATGGGGTCACCAAACAAAATAACTGATTGTGCTACTAGTAGTGATGTCAGTGGTCTTTTTGTGTAAGGATTAAGGTGAGGGACTTCAGTACTGTGCAAATGGAAATTAACATGTTTGTAGCATCATGCCTTTCTCTACTGATTTCTTAGAAGGTCAGGAAAAAAATCCCAGTTTCCTTTGGAATTTTATTATGAGTGATTCCACTTTTATTTTTAGACTGCATTATTGGGGTCTAGTGTAGTTTAGTTTGAATCAATGGAATACTATAATTTTAATATTTTATTTGTTTGTTTCAAGGCAGGAATCTTACTATCTAGCCCTGCCTGGTCTAGAACTCACTATGTAGACCAGGCTGGGCTTCAGCTCACAGAGATCCACCTGTATCTGCTTCCTGAGTGCTGGGGTTAAAGGTGTGTACCACCACACTCTATTGGAATACTGTAGTTTTTCTTTTCTTTTTTTTAAACCGAACATGTTAATGCCTTTCTCCTGAATTTGGCAGTGTAATGTAATGGGGACTTTACTGGCTGTAGTTTCCAGGAAATTTTTTGTGTTCTGAGTAAAAAGGAACACATTTAACTGGCCTGACTCCTTTTGACCCTTTGGTGTTTCTGCTGTCCTGGGATATTGACATTACATCTGGAAGTACAGTAGCAAGCTTGAAACCAGAAGGCACAAGAAAAAAAAGGGAAAAGAAATGGTTTGTGCAAGTTCATTAGATGGTTTGAAAGTTCATAACCTTGTGTGCTTACTTGGTCCCCAGTAATGATGCTGTTTGGGGATGCTGTGGAACCTTTTGGGCAAGAGGCTTGTCCAATGTAGGGCCACAGGGACAAGGTTAGAAAGTTACAGTACACCTCTGCTTCCTCTGAGTCTTTCTTTCCTCATCTGTTGAAATGTTCATATCAAGCGGCAAATTCCTACTGTCACTGAGCGCACCCAGATGCCATGCACCCGCTCTGTGAAACATGAATGAAATGAATCCTTCATCCTGAAGATGATCTTTATGAGATATTTATTTGAAGTGATGAGAAAAGTAAGCTAACAGTACAGTTTAGCAGAAAGAAGTCAAGAACCTGTTAAGGTGATGGTAACCTCGAGTAACTGACCAACTGTGGTCTAATCAGATAAACCCATGTTTGTTTTTATCATTGCAGTTGGATTTTTTGCTGTATATAAAATTTTGTGCTAATTGACACACTAAGATTTGGCGTCAAGAAGTGGTTGAAAGATCTGTGTATAGGCATAGGCAGCACTCTTAACAAATACATAAACATAGTCTGTCTATTTTACCACCTTAGATTTTATTCACCATTCACTGCCTCACTGCTACTAACCTAGCCTAAGACACCACATCCCTCACTCACAATAATACAGCATTCTCTTCTTTATTAATTTTGTTGTATCTCATACCTATAATCACAGCACTTGGGATGAAGAGAAAGGATAAAATGTTCAAAGTCATCCTTTTTTACATACTGAGTTTCAGGATAACCTGGGCTACATGACACCCTGTCTCAATAAAGGTCTCAAAAAAGTATCCAAGGTAGCCCTATACAGGCCTTCGAATCTCCCTTTTGGTATTGTTCCCTTCTCTCTAGTATTCTACCATTTCCAGACATCTCAGCCTCTTCAAAATTGAATCCTTGTCTCCTCTGTTCACTGGGATGCCTACATTCTTCACAGCTGCTCTTACCTATGGACACTGACCTGAACGGTAAGCTGGGGTAGCAGTAGGTCTTGTCTCATTTCTTATGCTCTTCTCAAGGACTATAGTCATGTACTACATGGTATCTAATGCTAGAAAACAATGGTGCCATGTGTCTATCTAGTTCCCTAGTTTTATAGTGTAAAGGTCCTTTAGTTACAACTGCAGAAACCACAGACTTATCAGATATGCTTAGCATAAGCCTTTATGCTAGTTACCTGGGTCAGAGTACACTGGCATGAAGTTGTCAGTGAAAACACAGTTCTTGCTTCAAAGGGAATAAAAGTATTTACTTTGAGCAAATATAAGAGACCATGGGCCAGAAACACAGATTCAATCAAGTTTTCTTTCTTTCTTTCTTTTTTTTTTTTAAATAAACCTGTAAGTGGTCACATGAGCTTTTGCTAATCACAGAACAAATAAAAGTCAGAAGTCAGAAGCCAGTGCACTTACCAAATACATTGCCAGGGACGTTTGGAAAGCATGTTACAGCAAAGTGGAGGGAATCTCTGCATTGCTTTAGATCCTATCTGATGCCAGCCTTAGCTTTCGAGTTGGTGAGTACTAGTTCCTGTTGAGAGCATGTTTCAAAAGTTTTTCTTGATAGTCACAGGAAGTCTTAGGTAAGATACAGAGATGGGTGATAAAGGGCTATTAAAAGGACTAAAGGTAGCTCAAGATAATTTTGGCCCTATAACATTCCAGTTCTCCACAATAAATTCTAATCAATTCATCAGTGTCTAGAATCTTCAACACAAGTGAAGCTTTGGCAGGGGGTGTCAGTTTTTGTGGCAGAGGGAGTTAAGCTCAGGTAGGAAACTAAAGGCTGTTATCACAGCAGGTAGTAGACTGTAGGTGTTTTACATTAAAGGCTATTCTTCCCAATCAAAGCACACTGTCCCTTCTCCAGCTTGGCTGCTGTGAACACCCATCCTCTCAGTCACCTCTTAAATCCCTGTCCTTAGTTCAGTCCTTGGTATTCTGACCCAGCAAGGCTCCCTCTAGCACCTCCTCAGACCCCAGTCACGCTAACTTGGAAGAGTCTTTCAGAACCATGTTCATAGACCACTTTAGAAGAGCTGAGAACCACTTGTTCCACTGTGTACCAATGTTGTGAATTTTCTGACTCTCTCTACTTATATGTCTGTTTCTCATTGCCCTAAGGTCCTCTCACTGACAGCCAACGAGAGAATCTTGTCTGTGAAAGCATGAGTAGTGGTCAGCATCACTTAAGAGAATGCGTTCTTCCACAGAGGTCATAAGAAAGAGTAACCATCTGCCTCTGCATGTCTGACCCTGATAAGAGGCTGAAATTCACCAATGTGAACCAATCTCTTCTTAGGAGTTGCTTTTTAGGGACTTGCTATGAAGAGAAAGGCTGTAGTCAACAGCATCCTCTGTTGCCAGAGTTTTCAGATCTGTCTTGGGAGCAGACAACACCTTTGCCCAAGGCCATATCTTCACTGTGGAAACCATTTCTAATGACTGAATGTGATGGGGAATATAAAGGCTTAGGCTTTCTCTAAGTTAAGACAACTCAAGTGGCTATCAGGTGTTCTGTTTCCCTGCTCCAATCTTTTGTTGTTCAGGTAACTTAGCTGCAATTTTAGCTTGTGCCATGATCTTATTTGCCTTTGAGGATAGAATGTCTATATTTGGTTTGTTTGTCTTTTTTTAGACAAGGTCTTATGTAGCCCAGGATGGCCCAAAATTAGTTATGTACCAGAGGCTTATTTGAACTCCCGATTCCCTTGCTTCTACCCCTTAAATGCTAGGGTGTGAGCTACCATACTTGACCAGAAATCCCTCTTTATGTTGGGTGGCCCAAACTAGAGACTCTAATAGACTGCTAAAATGGCTACTGTAATTTCTAATTTCATTATAATACCACGTCTGCTAAATAACATCTACTTCCCTCTGTCACGGCAGTAGACAGTTGACATAATAATGTCTGGAAAGAACCATAAAAGGAATGAAAACATAATGTGATCTAATTCCCAGAAAATATCCTAGAAAAGAGAAGAATAGAGCCAAGTATGAGGGTTATGCCTATAATCCTAGCACCATGAAAATCAGGGCAAGGGGATCAGGAGGTCATGGTTATTCTTAGCTACACAGCAGTTCAAACCCACCCTGAGGTTCTATCCAATTCTACCATGTTGTTATTTGTTTTTGCTCATTTGGGGGGTCCACCACTCAGTTCCCAAATAAATCTCACATGGAGTCTTATTATTACTTATAAATGCCTAGCCTTAGCTTGGCTTGTTTCTTGCCAGTTTTTCTTGTCTTTAAATTATCATATCTACCTTTTGCCTCAGGGCTTTTTTCCTCTCCTTACTTCTGTAAATCTTACTTTCACTCTTACTCAGTGGCTGGCTGGGTAGCTGGCTTCTAGCATCTTCCTGTCATTGTTTTCTTACTGTTTTTTTCCTCTTTTGCTCCTTGATCTTTCTTTTATCTCTCCTTTCTTTTCTTTTAGTTTTTCAAGACAAGGTTTCTCTGTGTAGTTTGGTGCCTCTCTGTAGACCAGGCTAGCTTTGAACTCACAGAGATCCACCTGGCTCTTTCTCCTGAGTACTGGGATTAAATGTGTGTGCCACCACTGCCCAGAAGGATCTTTTCTTTTTCTTTTCCCAGATGTCTCCTTCTATTTATTTTCTCTGCCTACCTTCTGCCTATCCTTTTTCCTTCCTCGCTATTGGTCGTTCAGCTCTTTATTAGACCATCAGGTATTTTAGACAGGCAGAGTCACAGCTTCACAGAGTTAAGCAAATAAAAGAGTTAATGCAAAATAAAAAATGCAACACATCTTTGCATCATTAAACAAATATTCCAGAGCATAAACAAATGCAGCACATCTTAAGATAATATTCTACAACACTACCACCCTCCCCCATCAAAAGAGAATACTCCTTTCCTTTATCAGCACATCATCCCACTTCATTGCTTTTATTTGATAACCTCCCACCCCACAAAGAGAGCTGAAGTTGACTTGTGAGTTTTTTTCCCACTTCTATTCCTGGCCAAGAATAAATGTGCCCTTCACTGCTCAATTGGCCTTGTCATTGGTTCCACAATTCTAAGTAGGGAAAGATTATGCTTGGGAGGAAACTTTGGAAAGCTTCCATCCAGCAGGCTGAACTTCTCAAGGCTACATCAGAAAGCAACCTCCTGTCCTGTCTCTGTGCTTCCTTCACAAGTGACAATTTCTGATAAACAGCTGGTGCCCACACTCTGACTATATCTGCTTCCGAAGAACACAGCCTGTGTCACAGGGCATGGTTCCTGTCTGGGCTGTGGCAGCTCCAGACCAGTCTAGCTATTCTGAATCTAGAGAAAAGAAAAGGACAGGCAAAAGACTGTGACTCCCTAAATGGTAAGCCTTAATACTACAGGATTCAGTTCCTTATAATACATGTTCCACCATTTTCCCTTTTCTTTTTAAAATTTGAGACAATATTTCATATAGCCCAGACTGTCATTGAACTTACTATGTAGCCAAGGGTGAGTGACTTTGAACTTCTGATCCTTGTGCATCTGTTTCTAGAGAACCCTGGAATTATAGGTGTGACCCACTACACCCGACTTTCCTGTCTTTTCAATGTGATAGAAAATAGAATCCAGAAAATAATTGGAAAACAATATACACTTATTGAGTGCATAATTTGAGTTTAGCAATATGCTAGGTACTTTTCATACATTGTTACATTTCATCCTTGCAAGTAGTCCCATCGGATAGGTACTCTTATTGTGTTCAATTCATCAAAACCTTGATATACTCTGTCTTGCAAAGAAGTTCGGGCAGCTCCATGGTGAATGAAGAATGATCTCATCTCTGATCTCCTTGGTGTCCAGCCTGTCTTCTATAACATGAGTCCCTAAGAGAGCTTTTGTCTCATGACTGGCTGGTGCTTACATCCTCCTCTTTTACTTTCTCCTTCAAGTCTCAACTTTGAAGATCTCACAGCCCCTCCATGATCAAGCTTCAGGAGCAGATCAAAGACACATGCAGTGCCAAACCTCCACCCTAAGAAATAGAAAGGAAGAAGATCTCAGCCCACATCCTGTGTTTAAACAAAGTTCCCACAGGTGAGTAAACCAGGCAAATGTTTATGAACATTCTCCAGCTCATTACCAACCACTCTACCTGGACTTCCAAAAAAATCACCCACTTGTTCATCAGTAGTACGCTGCCAGCAGCTGAGCTGCTGTGTATAGAGCCAGTGAAAAGTGAACAACTTACTGAGGTCATTCTTTTCTTTCCTCTTTTTAGTCCTTTTATTGGTAGGCTATTGCTTAGGTAGCCTAGACCAGCCTAGAGCTCTTTATCTTCCTGCCTTCGCTCCTGGGCACAGGGACTACAGCTCTGACCCACTCTGTATGTCAGACTCTGGTGTTTTGTTTGAAGCCCATGTCCTGAAGATACTGGAGTGAAGATGAAGGAGCAAGAAATAATCTTGGCTTGACATTCCACTTAATGGAAGGAAGGAGATTAAAATCTATTATTAGACAACCTCATCACAGTTCAGGCATGCACACTATACAAGAGATTTTAGTTCAGATTTGGCAGTAACTTCTCATGCAGAAAGAGTTCACAGACAAATTAAGTGTCAGGGGAGAAGGCCCTGAAGTTCAGTCTTTACCTTCCTGGCTCTTCATAAGGCCTGAGGTTTTTCAGGTCTCTGGGTATATTATAGGCTCACAGGTCTCACCTATCTTCAAATGCCTTCTTCAGTCCCTGCTGTCCATGCACTGACCTTAAGGACCACTGCCCCTTCTAAACCCCACTCCTGTGTCTGCTTTGTAGGTGATCCTCTTAGCAAAGTTCCCAAGCACCCCTGTAGGGATATGCTAAAAGGGCCATCTATTCCTTGGCTTAGCTCACTGTTAAAAAGTCCCTGTCTTTTACACTAAGATTAGGCCTGCCTGATCCAGGCTTCAGAAGACAATGCAGGAGATACATAGCTTCATGAATGTGAGCATGTTAGCAAAAACTAGAGAATATCACTTTGCTGTATTAAAAATAGACCACCTCCTTTCTTGACCTTAGTTGGTGTTTCCTTTCTGCTTAGTTGTTTTTGGTGCATTTCAAGGTTGTGACACTCCTTTCCCCCTATTTATCCTTCCAGCTTTTCCAAGATAACCCCTCCTAAGAAAGAAGATGGGGCCGGGCGGTGGTGGCACACGCCTTTAATCCCAGCACTTGGGAGGCAGAGGCAGGCGTATCTCTGTGAGTTCGAGGCCAGCCCAGTCTATAAAGCGAGTTCCAGGAAAGGCGCAAAGCTACACAGAGAAACCCTGTCTCGAAAAACCAAAAAAAAAAAAAAAAAAAAGAAAGAAAGAAAGAAGTTGGGAATTGATTCCAGGCGAGTAGACAGCATTGAGCTTCCTAGCACTGACCACCAGATGGTGATGTTTCCATAGTCTTCATCTACCAACATAGTAAGGCATCATGTCAAAATAGGAAAGGGGAGAGAAGTCACTGGTGACTTTCTTTAGTTTACTGCGGTTGGGCCTGGTCACCTGGCTGAAATAGCAAGATTGATGCCCTCAGAAACACACTATCAAGTGTGTGTTTGAAAGTGTGCACTCACAGAGATACATGTGATTCACTAGAGTTACCTTTTTCAGCAGAGCAGGAAATCCCCACCCAAAGATAAGAAAACCTCAGTTCAAACTAACAAAGAATGTTAAGTTGAAGTCAAGATATAGGATGTTTAGCATCTTTGATATGAAATCTTCTGGTAAGTGTTTCCTCAGAGTCAGCACACAGAAACTGTGTTCCAGAGGTGGCCAAGGTTGTACCTGGCAGCTGAACTTGGTACTGTCAGAGCCAGTTAGGTTGTACTGCTTTTGAAGACATGGAGAGCAGCTGATGCTGGGCAATGTGAGAGTCCAGGAGAGGCCATTGGTGACAGCCTCAGTGACAGTTGAAGGCCCAGGATGAAAGGGGTTATGCAGAGAAATCGAAGTTTGGCACCATGACGATAGCCTATGAGAGGCTATTGGGAGAAAGTGCATCCAGTTGTAGCAGAAGTCTTCAGCAGTTTGGAGACACCAGTACCATGGGGTGATCACCAAGATGAGCAGCAGCTGTGGAGTGGAACCAGATAGAGCCAAGAAGACAAGCTGTGTGTGTGTGTGTGTGTGTGTGTGTGTGTGTGTGTGTGTGTGTGTGTGTGTTTGTGTTTCACAGGGCAGAGCTAGAGAAGTGACCCAAGCCTCTTGGAGGAGCCCAGAAGATCACAAGTGAATCCCAGACATTGGACATTGTGTTATTTACATTTTTGGCATGTGTTTTTGTTCTGGTTCTTCCCTCTTGAAGTTAGAAAGTATTTAACTTAGTTTTGATTTTATAGGAGCTCACAGTTGAGTGACTTTGAATTTTTAAAAAAAGATTGGCTATTTTAAAGAGATTGAACTTTTAATGTGTTTAAATTTGTAAAAGCTGTGGGATTTTTAAAGCTATTCATACTTTTAATGTGAGATCTTGGGGATAATGAGAAAAGAAAGGTTGTGGCTTAAAGATGATGTGTTTTGTGTCAAATTGACAAGGTGTCAATTGTGCTGGACAGTTTTATGTCAACTTGACACAAGCTAAAGTCATTTGAGAAGAGGGAACCTCAATTAAGAAAATGACTCCATCAGAACATTCCATAGGCAGGACTGTAAGATATTTTCTTAATTGGTGATTGTTAGGGTGATGCCATCCCTGTGGTGGTGGTCCTGGGTTCTATAAGAAAGCAGGCTGAGCAAGGCATGAGGAGCAAGCCAGTAAGCAGCACCCCTCCATGGCCTCTTAATCAGCTCCTGCCTCCAGATTCCTGCCCTGTTTGAGTTCCTGTGCTAACTTCCTTCAAAGATTAACAGTGATATGGAAATGTAAGTCAAATAAATCCTTTTCTCACCAACTTGTTTTTTGATAATGGTGTTTCATTGCACCAATGGAAAACCTAAGGTTGACAATTCACATTTTTTTACTTAATGGATCAAAATGTAGATATTATCCACATTTAAACTGAAGCTATTTACTTCTTCCTATTATCAAAAATTAGAAAGACTGAAGTACCATTAATTTTGTCAATACTGGTCTTTGTCCTGATTTCACTTATAAGTCTGCTATCTGATCAACACAGGGAGATTGAGTGTTACTAAGTGATCTACATTTTTCTTAACTAGAGACTCACGCTATATAAACACTTTAGACACCTGGTGTGACACTGTGTTTAGAGTAAGTAGGAGAAGGCAGGATGAACATAAGATTCAACATATTTTGACTCCTAGGTCACTGTATAGCTTTGTGTATGAAATTCAAATAGCACTGTACAGTCAATCTACTGACTTCATAGTTGGCCCAGATCCCACATTTATTCATGTAATATACTGATGGGCCACAGCTAATAGTAGGGGCCCTGACTCCAGTGGAGAATGGGTCCTTCAGGATGAAGGCTTGTCCATAAGCTGGGAATCCAACAATGAGTTTCTCAGCTGCAGCCCCATTGTCCTTGCAGTAATTCATGATGTAATCCTAAAGTGGCAACAGATTGGCTATGGGTACCAAGCAGCTGATCCTCTGTGCTTGGTTCTGCTGGTTCCCTGTTCTCTCAGGTAAATTGTATCATGTTAACTACATGTGGTTCACTTAGTTTTGTTCAAAACATTCCAATGAAGTAATAGTTGAGATACAATCAGTGACTTACGACTACATTTGCTAAACTCAGGTTTTTGTTCCTGAATTTCTATACAATTTATGTTGTTTCTGGTTTGCATTAACATAAGTGTATTTAGTTGTCATTGATATCAGTTGGGAATTTAAAAAGAGGACTTTTTCTCCAGTGCAACCATTCCAATAGTCACAGATACCATAGGTCAAGACCTGGATGTAGTCAAGGGTCCTGGTGGAGTGGGAAGGACTTCAAAACATTTCTGATTACATGTCTCACACATAAGTAAGCAAAATAACTCTATCCGAAGCCTGAAAGCAAAATTATAGAGCAGTAAGACATGCCAAGAGTAAGTATATTCCTTCAGGAGTTCTATATTAAGGTGCATCACTCACTGTGACAGCTGGAAGATCTCATAGTCAGATTGGAGGATGGAGACATGAGCAGCTCCTTTGGCAGTGATCATCAGCTGGATAGATTATTCCTGATGGCATCCTGATCAAAAGCTCATGTTAGAGTATATTTGCAGTTGATTTCAGCTCCTTAAGTTGTACATACTTACATAGAAGGTGCTATAATATATTTTGTCTTACTATAGTTCTGTCAATATCACAATAATGTCAGTAGTAAGGATAGTATCAATAAATCTTACAGGTACATTTCACAAAATCCCACACATAGCAACCACTCACAACCAGAATCCATATTCCAGATGGCTGTTAGGTTTACCTGTATCTATACACTGTGAAGCTGAACATCCTTGAATTTAGCTTTTGCTGTAGGAAATAGCTATAATTTAATCAGTAGATAGACTATTTCATAGTGCTGACTGACACCTGTCCAGTGAAATGTTGAGCTGGTCAATGGTGAGGAAATAATGGATGGGTAACAGGTACCATTCAGTGTCAGCTGTTAATTTACCTGTAATTTTTGTAGCTCTAATTTTCTTTGAACATTGAAATTATCTCTTATAGTGGAACTACTTGGGTTTCCAAAAGGCATGCAAGAAGAATGCTCAAAAGTGATTGAAGTGACTAATGAAGAGAGACATTATAAGCAGAGAGTTACATCTGTCTTCAAATACTGAGCACTTGTATTAAAATATGCATTGTTTTATTCTCTGCATATTCAACTGGCAGAATTGCAATCAGTGTATGGAAGTTAGAAATTTCCCTAGAGGTATGTTTCACCTATAAATGGGGGTACTGTTTCTCATAATTAGGGCTGTCCAACCAAAAAGAAATTAGCTTTAACCTAGCCAGTTATTTCACATTGAAATCATTCTGAGGCTAGCTGCCAATTTGGTGTATGGATCAATATAGAAAAGAATCTGTCTGGGGAGAAAGTAAGTCTAAAGTTTATCAATAGTCTTCGACTTTCACTATTCCTTTCTGTTTCCCTTAGTTACTGTCCACTTTTGCTGATGATGTCAGTACAATATGGCAAGTTCCTTTTCATAAACTCCAGATTGGTATTCATCAAATACCTTTTGGCCATTCCAGGTTCACAACACTCAACATGGTCAGAGATAGACCATCCCATCCCTCTTCTTACTGAAATATCTTATTCTCTATTTACCATCCTATAGAAGTATGACCAAATAAGTCCTCAAGTAAGAAAACTGGGGATACTCTACTCTTTCTACTTCAAATTGACCACAGTTCCTACTTATTATCATCCTTTTGTCTCTGTACAAGGATGTACAAGATGCTCTACTTTCAATGTTAAAGCCATAGTGGGAGCCCTGATAACCTCTTCCTTGATTTAGTTCAGTTTCTTTTTCCTCTGTCTCTTCTTTTTCATCTCTAATACATCTTTCATAATTAATATCATACCAGTTTTTCAAAGTATTTTTACACTTTGTAAGTAACTCAGAACTTCCCCTTTACTTGAGGGCATTTTGTAATTTCTTTAATGCAATATACAAATTTCTACATGACCTGATTCTTGACAGCTATTCAGTCTGTTGAGCTTGAGAAACACCTGCTCATTCCCTTTCTTACATAAACCTGCATGTGCCATATCCATCCCCATGTAACTGAATAACACAGGTTTTTTTTCATGTTTGAGGTTCAACATCACTGTGTCTTGGACGTGCTTTTGGATTCTTCCAAAGAAACGAGGGATTTCATTGTGTTACTTATATATTCTGTAGACATTTAGATGGTATTTATGAAAATTTGCTGCAATCGTTCACTATGTTTCAGTCTTCTACCTCATATTGTTCTTTAAGGCTGAGAAATTTTTATTTGTATCATACAGTCAATATTTCATACAGACCATGTATCAGTAACCACAGACAATACTGTAAAATTGTTGAAGGCAATTATATATATATATATATATATATATATATATATATATATATATATATGAAGCATGGGTTGTTATGACACTAGTTGTATGAGCTTGTGTAAGTCACACATACCCTTTCACTATCTTAGTTTTTTATTTATAAAATAAGGATTATAATGTGTATGATACATATGTCATACAGTAAATGTGAAGATGAAATAAATTATAGTTCTTAGTACAGCCTGTAAAAAATAATGTCTGGCATATAACTTGTTGAATAAATGTATTATAGATTTCCAAGGATCTTCAGAATGTCAAGATTATACGATTCTACATTTATGTTTAGTTTTCTTCTGTAGTCACTAAATTCTTAAATGAAAGACTAGAATTTGAATATTCTCAAACCACAGACTATTCTTGCCTTCCCTATCTGTGTCAGGACAGTGAAGAAATACTTAGCCTGTGATCCAGGGTACTGCCAGTCCAGGTTCAGCCCATCCAAGTTATACTGGTGCATGAAATCTGATGGCTGTGTTAATAAAAGTCTGATGGTTCCTAGGAGTGGAGACCATGGCTCTGAAACTGAGGGAGATCAAAGAATGTTGGATAAGACCTTAGTAATCTGAACACATTGGAATAAATATGCTCTCCAGCTCAATTTATGCTTCCAAGATTCTTATCGGGACTCTTAAAAAATAGTGGTATGTATTCCTGCAGTCCTCTGACCTCCTTTTTTGTTTTTTTCTTTCTTTTCCTTGTATTGAAAATCGATTCCTTTCTCATATACTATATCCGGATTGCAGTTTCCCCTCTCTCTGCTCCTCCCACTTACTCCCCACCCCTTCTCTCCTTTAGATTCACCCGCTTCCTGTCTTTCATTAGAAAAGAAAAGCTAGTCTTCCTTTTCAATCACCCCCCTTGCCAGCCATAGTATCTTGGTATTTCATTTATTTTGTTACCTTTAAGTCTAACTATCGCAGTTTTCCTTTGTTATTTTGAATGCCAAGCTGTTTTAACTCATCAGGCAATTTCTTCAAATACTTCCCAAGTTCATGGACACTCAAGAAAATCTTTTTTAAAAAATTCTTCTCTCATATATTACATTCTGACCACAGTTTTTCTTCTTCCCCTCTCCCAGTCCCCCCCCCACTTTGCCTCTCCCTCAGATTCACCACCCTTCACCTCCCCTCATGGCTCAGTCATTAAAGGCTAGGCTCACAACCAAAAATATAAGAGTTTAAGAAAATCTTATTTATTAGTATGTATTGCTTTTCCCTTCTCCAGAAAATAGACAGAAGCCATACAAGACTCCTCAGGCCCTGTGCTCTTGAAATACTGTAAGAAAAGGCTGTTTAGAAAGAGATAAGTAATTCCTGGAGGATGGTAACACAGGATAGCCACCCAATTTAAGCATATGGAGATTATAAGAGGCTAATAAGACTTTTCAATATATTATATTTAGTATTGAGGTTCTATATAATAATTTATTTTATTAACACATCCATTTAATGGATGTCCTTAACATCCTGGCTGATATAAAGTCTGAAGTGCCACAGATTATGCTTAATCATCTTGTTTACAACAGTAAATGAATAAATGTAAAAGTTCTCTGTAAAAGACTTGTGTGCCAGTTCCAAGTTTCTGACTTCTAACAGCCAGGAGAGTTTTAAGCTGGTTATTCTTTTAAACCAAAAGATAAAAAGGAGAGAAAATTGAAACTTCATGGGTTCCTCTAAATAAAATAATGTTGACTTCTTACTTGCCAATCTTGTCTTGACATGGTTCAATACACTGTTGTTTATTTTTCTTCTACTACTGAGTATCTTTAAAAATTCTTTGTGTTGTTATTAGCATCAAATTTATGAAATCCACATCATGGAATAGTTTTTTTTTCTTCATTAAGAAATTTTCTACCCACTCCACATACCATCCACAGATCCCCCCCTCCTCCCTCCTACCACCCCCAGCCCTCTTTCCCAAGCCACCCTGCATTCCCACATCCCCCAAATCGAGGTCTCCCATGGGGGGTCAGCAAAGCCCAGCATACTGAGCTTAGGGAGATCCAAGCCCCTTCCCACTGCACCAAGGCTGTGCAAGGTGTCACACCACAGGCACCGGATTCCCAGAAGCCTGCCCATAGACCAAGGACAGATCCCGATCCCCCTGCCTGGGTGCCCCCCAAACAGTTCGAGCCAAACAAGTGTCTTCCATATCCAGAGGTCCTAGTACAGACCCAGGGGGGCTCCACAGCCACCAGTCCACAGTTCATGGGCTTCCACTAGTGTGGCCAGTCATCTCTGCATGTCCTCCCATCATGATCTTGATGTCCCTCTCCTGTGGAATCTCTCCTCTCTCTTATCAATTGGATTCCTAGAGCTCAGCCTGGTGCCTGGCCGTGGATCTCTGCATCTGCCTCCATCAGTCACTGGACAAAGGCTTCATGAGGACAGCTATGTTATTTGCTAGGCTGGTTACCAAGAGTAGACCAGTCCAGGCACCCTCTGGACCCACTGCCAGCATACCAAGGTGGGGTCGTCCTTGTGGATTCCTGCCTCTTCCTATTCCTATGATGTCCTTATCTATCATGGTATCTTCCTCCCTGTCCTCCCACTCTATCCCTGTTCCAGCTTGACCCTCCCATTTCCCTATATTCTCATCCCCCACTCCTCGCCCTCTGCCACCCCCTGCCCCAGTCCACTCATGTAGATCTCATCCACTTCTCCTTCTTAGTGTCATCCATATGTCACTACTAGGGCTTTTCCCTGTTAGCTAGCTTCTCTGGAGTTGTGGGTTGCAGTCTGGCCATCCCTTCCCTCACATATAGTATCAACTTATGAGTGAGCACATACCATGTCTGTCTGTCTGAGTCTGGGTCACCTCACTCAAGATGATACTTTCCAGTTCCATCCATCTGCCTGCAAATTTCACAATATCATTTTTTTTTACTGCTGAGTAGTACTCCATTATGTATATGTACCACATTTTATTTATCCATTCTTCAGTTGAGGGGAATCTATATTGTTTCTAGGTTCTGGCTATTACGAATAATGCTGATATGAACATAGTTGAGCATGTGTCCTTGTGGTAAGATTGAGAATTCCTTGGGTATATTCCCAAGAGTGGTATAACTGGGTTTTGAGGAAGACGTATTCCCAATTTTCTGAGAAACCGCCATACTAATTTCCAGATGGCTAAGATCTTTTCCCATTCTGTAGGCTGTCACTTTTGTAGAGGAAAGGACATGGTCAATAAGACAAAACGACAGCCTGCAGAATGGGAAAAGATCTTCACCAGCCACACATCTGACAGAGGGCTGATCTCCAAAATATATAAAGAACTCAAAAAGCTAGACTTCAAAATACTGAACAATCCAATTAAAAAAATGGGCTACAGAGCTTGAGAGAATTCTCAATAGAACAATCTCAAATGGCTGAAAGGCATGTAAGGAATTGCTCAACATCCTTAGCCATCAGGGAAATGCAAATCAAAATGACTCTGACATACCATCTTACACTTTTCAGAATGGCTAAGATCAAAAACACTGAAGACAGCTTATGTTGGAGAGGATGTGGAGGAAGGGGAACACTTTTCCACTGTTGGTGGGAATGTAAACTTGTACAGCCACTGAATTTGCAAATTAGGGCATGAACCATTCTACAATGCATACATAACTCAAAACATACTGTGCATGGTAATAAATGCAATCTGTGTCAATTACAAATAGAATTGAAAGGTATTAGCCGAGTTCCATTTTAAGAAGTATTGATATATGTTAAATAGTGAATCAAAAGGTATCAAATTAGACATTCCCTTTCTTTAACTTGTTTTTAAGGGCATTAAAAGTTTGGTAGTTATTTGAGTCTTTGTTGCCTGTCATGTGACCTGTTTTTTTTTTCCTATTCCAGCATACGCATAGATTAGGTGAGTTCAGAGGCAGGAGTCAATGTCATTAGGTGTCGTGCTGTGCTTCTTACATCAATTTGGTAGGCTGAGCGTGCATTGATGAGGAACAAGAAAGATGGTCTGATGTAGAAAACAGTGACCTATGCTTACAGTTTTGACTCTGATTCTATTTCTCTCCTTGTACCTCCAATGTCTGGTCTCTTGGTACAGGTGACTGATATGAGCATGCTTGCAGATGAATCCAGAAATTTTAACTTAGGAACTTGTCACTGACTGGAAGTTAGTTACTTTTAAATAGGAGAGATAAATTTGGAGCTTAGATGGGCTTACCGGCATTCTAAGGATAGATACTTAGCACCACAAAAACTCAGTAGTTGTCAGTGTGTAACTTTCATGAGGTCATACTACAGACTAGCAATGACAGGTGAGCCCACATTGTAATATGAATTTTAAAAAGTCTTATTAATAAAAAAAAACCCAGAGGCATATATTGAGGTGAAAATTAAGAGATCAGAGGAATAGGACAAGCTACAGCCAACCTCATGTTACCAACTCCTCAGCTGATCTTGTTTCCTCAGATTAAAAGCCTCTGACTCCTCACCCCAATGGATCTCACCTGAACTGCTGCTAAAAGGCTCTAGTTCTTGGTTCTCACACCTTAAGAGCACAAGTTCCTGTTATCTCCTATCTCTTCCATAAGGATATTACAATTGTTCATTACATTGATGACATTATGCTGATTGGACCAAATGAGAAGGAGGTAGCAACCACTATAACCTTGTTGATAAAGTATATTTGCATCAGAGGATAGGAAACAAATCCAACTAAAATTAAAGGGCCCCATTACTCAATAAAATTTCTAGTTCAGTGATGTGTGGCATGCAGGTAAATTTCTCAATGTTACAGGTAAATTGTTCCTGTATTCCTCCACCTTCAAGAAAGAAGCCCAATGGTTAATATGCTTATTTAGATTTTGGAGGCAGCAATTTTCTACTTGTGTGTGTTACTCAAGCTCACATACCAAGTGACTTGGAGAGCTGATAGTTTCGAGTGAAGCCTAGAATAGGAGAAAGCTATTTAACAGACAGGCCCAGGCTGATATGCAGGCTGTTCTACCATTTGAGGCATCTGATTCCCAGGTGAAGGCAGGTAGGATAGAGACTAGACTTAGAGTTTCTATCTCTGGTGAAGAGTGTAAGATCCTATGGTCTGAAGGAATCTTTGTAAATAATGTCAGTGACTGGTTCTTCAGATTCCATACCTAGAGTTCTGAGTTGAATTCCATATAGTGTGGTAGCACTGTGGTGGGTAAATTGGCATAGGCAGGCCGATTGGTGGAATGGACCTAGAGGACCTGCCTGGACTCCAAAAGGTGTAGAAGGGTGTGGTGAGTAGGGTGACTTATATATGGGTGGAGGGTGGAGTGAGTCTGAGGGGCTCTGGAGTACCAGGTTAAACTCCACATGGTGTGGTCTCAGTATGGTGGGTAGAGTGGCTGATAGACAGGCAAATGGGTATGATGGGTCTGCAGTACCTGCTTGGAGCTCTGGACCCATATCCTTTTCTGGAGAAGGCTTAGTTAGAATTAAACCTCACATTCCATTTTTGCATTTGTTGCTAGTGCTTTTAGTTTCATACAAAAAATTTCACAGACCACACTCATAGTTTTCCTTCCCTGATATTTTTAACTCACTTGGTGTATGGTATGCAGAATAGGTGCAATTTCATTATTCTTCATGTGACAAGATTATTTCTGGAAATGCCCAGGAACCACACATTAAGCCAAAAGTCTGCAGAAAGCCTGTCAATTGCCTATCTTGGTTAGTATTTAGAATATTACTTATGCATCTTCCTTTCTCAACACATCCAGGAAACTTGAAACAATTTGTAGTTTGCATACAAGATGACAGTTTCCATGAAAATTAAGTGTCAAGACTGTGGGAGGACACTAAAATTCCATGTTCATTGCCTCTTCCCCTAAATTCTTATTCTGTTGCATTGATATATGGATTGACTTTTATCAAGTAATCACTTAGTTTTGACACAATAAATCAATGGGCCACACTTGAAGAGATTCCCTCCTACTATTCCTAAGAAAATATGTGATCCAAGCTCAGTTAGTTTATGTGAATTGATGATGGTAGGTAGGTAAAAGAAGAGAATATCATGTATTCTACATGGCCTCAGGAAAAGGACAAAGATGAGACCAATTTTGATTATTAAGAATAGAATAATTTTATGTGTGTGATGTATACCAAGGGGCAAGCAAGTGGTGAGAGCAGAAAAATGAGTTAAGGTAAGTCCCAACAACAGTCCTGACAACAGGCAATGAGAAGTAACTCTACAAGGAAGTGGGAAGTAGTTTACCTGCATCACAAGCTCCTTGGAATTTGAGCCATGTATACAATAGATTCAGAAAGCAGAAAAAGGTTAGAGCAAATTTCAGAGTGGTCATCTTTGATAGCAGCAGTGATAGGTGGTGGAACAGAAGGTCTTCAGAAGAGAGACTCCAGGAGCAGAAAAAGGTCACTGCAGAAGTCACTGTCAGTGATGAATTAGTTGTGGAGAACAGAAGGCGATGAAGCAAATAGTGGATGGTGGTGGGATTTGAAGTGGTGAGAAGTTTGGAGCCATTCATAGAGACCTGAGCATGAGGAAGAGGCATATGTCTAGAGAAAAGAACTACCCGGACGCATCACAAGCGAACTTCAGAGTCTGTAGGACAGGTATGTTTTGTAAGATGCTAAGATCACCTACACCCACGGATGTCTGGGAGCAACTCCTGAATATAGAGGACAAAACAAAGACTACTTCAGGAATAGTAGGCTGGGACAAAGTAAGAGGAGTGGGAATAGGCCCATTAATCAAATTAAATGAGATAACAGTTTTGGAGACAAAACCCAATAGGCTTTAATTGTTACGCTGCTGTTTAAGAAAGGATCTTGTTCTCATAATATGTAAATGGAATGACTCCAAGGAATGAGTGAATACAGTAAATCATCACTTTTACTGACAAAGAGTGAAAGAAATGGTCAATTTGTTGCTTTGCTATCTAAATTCTCACCTATCTATCTATCTATTATCTATCTATCATCTATCTATGTGTGTATATACACACACATATATCTTGTATATAAATCATTTAAAATTATATAGGCTACTCCATATCAGAGGTTACTAGTGTGCTTTCTGAGCTCTAGTCCAATATTTTCTTTTACTAAACATGAAATCAAGGTAGCATTGTTTCCCTACTGATAATGGAGTCTCAGATGACATTTGTGAACACTGCCAAGTTTTATATTTTAGAGATAAGCTTGGTGAAGGATAATTTGACAAGACAAGATTGGAAGGGAAAGGTATGAAAGGTATGTTGGGGAGGGAGGCCCTCCCAGAGGCATGTGGTCAAACTGTTCCTTCTTACTAGTGAAGAATCAACTCAGCTCTGTGCCTGTGAACCATTGCTTACCCACATGTGTTTTTTCTTTTCTTTCTCTTCTTTTCTTTTTTTTTTTTTTTGGTCCCATTTAAACTTTTGTTTACCTTCAAATTCATCCTCAATAGGTTGACATTATTTGCTTTTGGCCACAGTGTGGAGACAAAATTCCATCCTGGGTGATAAATATTAGTGTCTTGCAGTCTGCTCCATTCACCAAATCTCAATGGAATTGTAAATAGGACTGTAGTGGAGTAGACTTCTAGAAGAGTCCCCAAGGTTTTGTTAACATGAGCAGATTTGGAGCATGAAGAGAAAGTGTTTTTAGGAATAGAACACAGACAAGGTTATTGCTAAAGCAATGCCAACCACTGGCCACAAATGCTACTTTTGCCACAGGCGTCTACATCAAAATCACAATTTTCTTTGTATTTGCCACCTGTAGTTGATTCTTTTATTGGAAGCAGAAAATGTGTGAATTTCAGGGACAGATGTCCAGATTGTTCCTTTTTCAGTTATGATTTAAAACTTAACATGGATCTATATATTTGTACTTCAAACAAGGAATATTAATTACTTCCTTTTTAGAATAGCAATCCTTTCAATTTAGAGGATTAAGATCATTATCACCCAAATACAAACAAATAAATAAAAAGAAAGAAACCGACAAGTCTTTTTTAAAAAGTCAATGATTCCTAATGGTATTTTGCTATACTCATGAACTAGAGCCTCGTCCAATCATTAGAGAAACTTCATCCAGCAACTGATGTCAGCAGATATAGAGAACCACATCAAAATAGTAGGTGGAGTTAAAAGAACCATGTGAAATATGGGGAGGAAAGATTGTCGGAGCCAGGGGAGTTGAGGAAACCACAAAAACGTTGCCCGCACAATCAACTAGCTAGGACTTGTAGGGGCTCACAGACACTGAAGTGACATTTGGGAACCTGTATGGGTCTGAGCCAGGTCCTCTGAATGTATGTTGTGGTTGTGTAGCTTGGTGTTCTTGTGGCACTCCTAACAGTTGGAGTGGGGTTGTCTCTGACTCTTTTGCCCGCTTTTGGGACCTTTTCCTCCTACTGGGTTGCCTATTCCAGCCTTGATATGAGGGTGTGTGCCTAGTATTATTTTAACATTTTTTGCCATGTTCAGTTGAGATCCCTGGGAGACCTGCTCTTTTCTGAAGGGAAACAGGAAGAGTGGATCTTGGGGAGAATAGAGGTGGGGGAAAGGAAGTGGGAAGAGTGGGTGGATGGGGAACTGCTGTTGGGATGTAATATATGATAGAAAAGCAAATAAAAGGTTAATCTAGGTGTAGTGACACATGCTTGTTATCTCAGTGCTTGGATTTAGAGGCAGGAGAACCAGAACTTCAAGTTTATCATCAGCTACATTCTGAGTTTAAGAGCACATAAGACCCTGTTTAAAAAAAAACAAATTCTAACAGTAAGAAATGAGAAGCATGTTTGCCTGTGCACAGTGAAAGCAAATGTTCAAATCTGTTGTCCTTCTGAACCTGGGAAACATTTCCTTGATTGATGACAGAAGAGGTAACTTACAACCAGCTAGCCAGGGCAGGGATGAGACATACAATAAATCCAAAGTGACACAGGAATTCTTAACTCTCGATATAAAGTTTATTTCCCTAATGGGAGAAAGATTAACTACAATTGCTAAATAAAACTATATCATCTTCCATTCTCTGTCTCTTTTCAAATGAGAAAAGTGAGGAAAACCATAGTACCTACCTTGGATTGTTCAGGTGAGGATTAGAGAGCAGATGAATAAAAATTTCTAGAATAACACTTGGTATTTATGTGCTAAGCAAGCAGTGGTAAGTGTTATTACTAATGTGGACAGTGACTCAACACAGAAATCAGAGTTCACCAGCATTATGTTTGTGCTTTTAAAAAGATATTTTTATTTTCATTTTATTGTATATATTTGTTTATTTTACAGGTATGCCTGTGTACCATATGTGTGCAGTGACTGTAGAGGTCAGAAGTTGACATTGGATCCCTGGAATTGGAGTTATATAGATGGCTACTTGCTGCTATGTCAGTGCTGGGAATTGATTTTGGGTCCAGTGGAAGAACAGCCAGTGCTCTTAACTACTGAGATATCTCACCCATCCTACCCCCAAAGGTTTATGCTTGATTTAACCTAGAAGTAATAGCTTATGAGGTTCTTTACTTGACTCCTAGAGTTACAGATATCTCTAAGAGGATATTTATCAGTGCAGTACATATTGAATATCACTTTAATGCATTGCATTCAACAATCACTGCAATGCGCAAAGTCTTCTTGTTAATCTCCTTCCTTTCACAGCATCCAAGGAAAGTTCTTTAGAAATCTGTGGTTTCATAAATCTATAAGTCCCTGAGAACATTCTCCATAATAGATGATCACTCCCTTCTACATTAGAGGCTCTGCTTACCAGCTTATATGCTCATTAATTGCGAGCTTGATGCCTTCAATGTTTATACCATTGAGCCCTTCCTATTCACTGACCTTATTAGTGTCTTTTCAGAGACACAGAAAAAGATCTTGACCATTCAGAGAAATGTGATTCAGTGCAAGGCATTTGGTGGCCTGAAAAACACTTAAGTAATGGTAGAAATGCAGTTCAGATACAATAAGACACAAACTATCCCTATTTGTAGATGAAATGATATTATATATAAAAGACCCCCAAATTCTGCCAAAAAATTTCTAGAAATGACTAACAGTTTCAGCAAGTTGCAGAGTACAAAATAAACTTAGAAAAACCATCAGCCTTTCTTTTTTTTTCTTTTCTTTTTTTTTTTTTTTTGGTTTTTCGAGACAGGGTTTCTCTGTGTAGCTTTGCGCCTTTCCTGGGACTCACTTGGTAGTCCAGGCTGGCCTCGAACTCACAGAGATCCGCCCGCCTCTGCCTCCCGAGTGCTGGGATTAAAGGCGTGCGCCACCACCGCCCGGCAACCATCAGCCTTTCTATATACCACCAACAAACACACTGAGAAGAAGACCATGGTCACATAGCTCAGTTAGAGCATGAAACTTATTTTTTTTATTTTACAACACCATTCAGTTCCACATAATAGCCACAGATTCCCCTGTTCTACCCCTCCCGCCCCACCCCAACCCACCCCCTATTCCCACCTCCTCCAGGTCAAGGTCTCCCCCGAGGACCGGGATCGACCTGATAGACTCAGTCCAGGCAGGTCCAGTCCCCTCCTCCCAGACCGAGCCAAGCGTCCCTGCATAAGTCCCAGGATTCAAACAGCCAACTCATGCAATGAGCCCAGGACCCGGCACCAATGCACAGCTGCCTCCCAAACAGATCAAGCCAAATGACTGTCTCACCCATTCAGGGGGCCTGATCCAGTTGGGGGCCCCTCAGCCTTTGGTTCATAGTTCATGTGCTTCCATTCATTTGGTTATTTGTCCCTGTGCTTTATCCAACCTTGGTTTCAACAATTCTCACTCATATAAACCCTCCTCTTTCTCACTAATTAGACTCCCGGAGATTCACCCGGGGCCTAGCCGTGGATCTCTGCATCCAGATTCCTCAGTCCTTGGATGGGGTTCCAGGGTGTTTGGTCATCCCATCACCAGAGTAGGTCAGTTCCGGCTGTCTCTCGGCCATTGACAGCAGTCTTTTGTGGGGGTATCTTTGTGGATTTCTGTGGGCCTCTTTAGCTCTTTGTTTCTTCCTTTTCTCATGTGGTCTTCATTTACCATGGTCTCCTATTCCTTGTTCTCCCTCTCTTTTCTTGATCCAGCTAGGATCTCCTGCTCTCTTTCCCTCGACCCTCGCCCTTCCTTGCTCCCACTCATGTCCAGGCTGTTCATGTAGATCTCATCCATTTCTCCGTGTCTTTCTTGGGGTCCCGTATCCAGAATATATAAGGAACTCAAGAAATTAGACATCAAAATGACCAACAGTCCAATTGAGAAATGGGCTTTAGAACTAAACAGAGAATTCTCAACAGAGGAAACTCAAATGGCTGAAAGACATTTAAAGAATTGCTCTACATCCCTAATCATCAGGGAAATGCAAATCAAAACAACTCTGAGATACCACATTATGCCTGTCAGAATGGCTAAGATCAAAAACACTGAAGACACTTATGCTGGAGAGGATGTGGAACTCGGGGAACTCTACTCCACTGCTGGTGGGAATGCAAGCTTGTACAACCACTTTGGAAATCAATATGGTGCTTTCTTAGAAAATTGGGAATCAATCTCCCCCAAGATCCAGCTATACCACTCCTGGGCATATCCCCAAGAAATGCTCAATCATACCACAAGAGCACTTGCTCAGCTATGTTCATATCAACATTGTTTGTAATAGCCAAAACCTGGAAACAACCTAGATGCCCTTCAACTGAAGAATGGATAAATAAATTGTGGCACATATACACAATGGAATACTACTCAGCAGAGAAAAACAATGACATCATACGGTTTGCAGGCAAATGGATGGATCTAGAAAAAATCATCCTGAGTGAGTTAACCCAGACTCAGAAAGACAAATATGGTATGTACTCACTCATAGGAAGATGCTAGATGTGGAACAAGGATGACTGGATTGCTACTCACATCACCAGTGAGGCTACCTGGAAAATGGGATTCTCAATTTTCTAAGAAAGCACCATATTGATTTCCAAAGTGGTTGTACAAGCTTGCATTCCCACCAGCAGTGGAGGAGAGTTCCCCTAGTTCCACATCCTCTCTAGCATAAAGTGTCTTCAGTGTTTTTGATCTTAGCCATTCTGACAGGCATAATGTGGTATCTCAGAGTTGTTTTGATTTGCATTTCCCTGATGATTAGGGATGTAGAGCAATTCCTTAAATGTCTTTCAGCCATTTGAGTTTCCTCTGTTGAGAATTCTCTGTTTAGTTCTATGGCCCATTTCTTAATTGGACTGTTGGGCATTTTGATGTCTAATTTCTTGAGTTCTTTATATATTCTGGATATCAGCCCTCTGACAGATGTGGGGTTGGTGAAGATCTTTTCCCATTCTGTAGGCTGTCGCTTTGTCTTGTTGCCCATGTCCTTTGCTCTACAAAAGCTTCTCAGTTTCAAGAGGTCCCATTGATTGATTGTTTCTCTCAGTTTCTGTTCTACTGGTGTTATAATTAGGAAGTGATGTCCTATGCCAATGCGTTCAAGACTACTTCCTACTTTCTCTTCTAGCAGGTTCAGAGTAGCTGGATTTATATTGAGGTCTTTGATCCACTTGGACTTAAGTTTTGTGGACGGTGACAGATATGGATCTATTTGCAGCCTTCTACACATTGATATCCAGTTATGCCAGCACCATTTGTTGAAGATGCTTTCTTTTTTCCATTGTAAACTTTTGGCTTCTTTGTCAAAAATTATGTTAATAGGTGTGTGGATTAATATCAGGGTCTTCAATTTGATTCCATTGATCCACATGTCAGTTTTTATGCCAGTACCAAGCTGTTTTTATTACTGTAGCTCTATAGTATAGCTTGAGATCAGGGATTGTGATGCCTCTAGAGATTGTTTTATTGTACAGGATTCTTTTGGCTATCCTGCGTTTTTTGTTTTTCCATATGAAGTTGAGTATTATTCTTTCCAGGTCTGTGAAGAATTGTGTTGGTATTTTGATGGGGATTGCATTGAATCTGTAGACTGCTTTTGGTAAAATTGCCATTTTTACTATGTTAATCCTGCCTATACATGAGCATGGGAGGGCTTTCCATTTTCTGACATCTTCAATTTCTTTTTTCAGGGACTTAAAGTTCTTGTCATATAGGTCCTTCACTTGCTGAGTTATAGTTACCCCCAAGGTATTTTGTATCATTTGTGTCTATTGTAAAGGGTGATGTATCTCTGATTTCCTTCTCAGCCTGTTTGTCAATATTATATTGAAGGGCTACTGATTTTCTTGAGTTGATCTTCTATCCTGCTATGTTGCTGAAGGTGTTTATGAGCTTTATCAGTTCCTTGGTTGAATCTTTGGGGTCACTCAAGTATACAATCATGTCATCTGCAAATAGGGAAAGCTTGACTTCTTCCTTTCCAACTTGTATCCCCTTAATCTCTCTATGTTGTCTTATTGCTCTGGCTAGAACTTCAAGTACTATATTGAATAAGTATGGGGAGAGTGGACAGCCTTGTCTTGTTCCTGATTTTAGTGGAATTGCTTTGTGTTTCCATTTAATTTGATGTTGGCTGTTGGCTTGCTGTAAATTGCCTTTATTATGTTTAGGTATGTTCCCTGTATTCCTTATCGCTCCAAGGTCTTTACCATGAAAGGGTGTTGGATTTTGTCAAATGCCTTTTTTACATCTAGTGAGATGATCATGTAGTTTTGTCTTTTTGTTTGATAATATGGTGTATTACACTAACGGGTTTTCATATGTTGAACCACCCTTGCATCCCTAGGATAAAGCCTACTTGATCATGGTGGATAATTGTTTTGATGTGTTCTTTGAGTCTGTTTGCCAGTATTTTATTATTTTTGCATCAATGTTCATGAGGGAGATCGGTCTGTAGTTCTCTTTCTTTGTTGCCTCTTTGTTTAGTTTAGGAATCAGGATAATTGTAGCCTCAAAGAAGGAGTTTGGTAATGTTTCTTCTGTTTCTATTATGTGGAACAATTTAGAGAGTGTTGGTATTAACTCTTCTTTGAAGATCTGGTAGAATTCTGTGCTGAAACTATCTTGTCCTGAGCTTTTTTTTGATTGGGAGACTTTTAATGACTGATTCTATTTCCTTAGGTGTTATTGGACTATTTAAATAGTTTATCTGGTCTTGATTTAACTTAGGTATGTGGTACCTATCCAGAAAATTATCCATTTCTTTTAGATTTTCCAGTTTTGAGGATTAGAGGTTTTTGAAGTATGACCTGATGATTCTCTGGATTTCCTCATTGTCTGTTGTTATGTCTCCCTTTTCATTTCTGATTTTATTAATTTGGATGCTCTCTCTCTGTCTTTTGGTTAGTTTGGATAAGGGCTTGTCTATCTTCTTGATTTTATCAAAGAACCAACTCTTTGTTTCATTGATTCTTTGTATTGTTCTCTTTGTCCCTGTTTTATTGATTTCAGCTCTCACTTTGATAATTTCCTGGCATTTATTCTTCCTGGGAGACATTGCTTCTTCTTGTTCTAGAGCTTTCAGGTGTACTGTTAAGTCTCTAGTATGAAATTTCTCCAACTTCTTTATTTGGGCATTTAGTGCTATGAATTTCCCTCTTAGCACTGCTTTCATAGTGTCCCATAAGTTTGGGTACGTGGTGTATTAATTTTCATTGATCTCTAGGAAGTCTTTAATTTCTTTCTTTATTTCTTCCTTAACTCATTGGTGATTCAGTTGAGCATTATTCAGTTTCCATGAGATTGTACGTTTTCTGTAGTTTTTGTTGTTGAAATCTAACTTTAAGCCATGATGGTCTGATAGAATGCAGGCAGTTATTCCAATTGTTTTATATCTGTTGAGATTTGTATTTTGGCCAAGTTTATGGTCGACTTTAGAGAAGGTTCCATGAGGTGCTGAGAAGAAGGTATATTCTTTTTTGTTAGGATGGAATGTTCTGTCGATATTGATTAAGTCCATTTGAGTCTTAACATCAGTTAAGTCTTTTATTTCTCTGT
Organism: Peromyscus maniculatus bairdii; assembly: GCF_049852395.1. NCBI lineage: Eukaryota > Metazoa > Chordata > Mammalia > Rodentia > Cricetidae > Peromyscus > Peromyscus maniculatus. Next base: position 86,822,852 of record NC_134857.1, on the reverse strand, counting down.
TAAGTTTCGATTTGGGAGATCTGTTCAGTGGTGAAAGTGGGGTGTTGAGATCTCCCACTATTAATGTGTGGGGTTTTACATGTGGTTTAAGCTTAGTAATGTTTCTTTTACATATGTAGGTGCCCTTGTGTTTGGGGCATAAATGTTCAGATTTGAAACTTCATCTTGGTGGATCTTTCCTGTGATGAGTATGTAATGCCCTTCTTGATCTCTTTTGATTGATTTTAGTTTGAAGTCTATTTTGCTGGATATTAGGATGGCTACACCAGCTTGCTTCTTAAGACCATTTGATTGGAAAATCTTCTCCCAGCCTTTTATTCTTAGGTAGTATCTATCTTTGAAGTTGAGGTGTGTTTCTTGTATGCAGCAGAAAGATGGGTCCTGCTTTCGTATCCATTCTGTAAGCCTATGTCTTTTTATAGTTGGATTAAGTCCATTGATATTAAGGGATGTTAATGACCAGTGATTGTTCTTTCCTGTTATTTTTTCGTGGTAGTGTGTGTGTACTTCTCTTCTTTGGGGTTTACTGCTGTGATGTTATCTATTGCCTATGTTTTCATGGGTGTATCTGATTTCCTTAAGTTGGAATTTTCCTTCTAGTGCTTTCTGTAGGGCTGGTTTTGTGGATAAGTATTGTTTAAATCTGGATTTGTCTTGGAATGTCTTGTTCACTCCATCTATGATGATTGAAAATTGTGCTGTCTATATTTGTCTAGTCTGGCATCCATGGTCTCTTAGTGTCTGCTTTACATCCGTCCATATCCTTCTGGCTCTCAAAGTCTCCATTGAGAAATCAGGTGTTATTCTGATGGGTTTGCCTTTATAAGTCACTTGGCCTTTTTCCTTTGCTGCTCCTCATATCTTTTCTTTATTCTGTACATTTAGTTGTTTAATTATTATGTGGCGAGGGGACTTTTTGGGTGGGGGGTCTAGTCTGTTTGGTGTTCTATAGGCTTCTTGTATCTTCATAGGCATTTCCTTCTTTAAGTTGGGAAAGTTTTCTTCTATGATCTTGTTAAATATATTTTCTGTGCCTTTCAGTTGGTATACTACTTCCTCCATCCCTATTATTCTTAGGTTTGGTCTTTTCATGGTGTCCCAAATTTCTTGGACATTTTGGATCATGACTTTGTTGACTTTAGTGTTTTCTTTGACTGATGAATCTATTTCTTCTACCATATCTTCAAGCCAGAGGTCCCCACTTCCATCTCTTGCAATGTTGGTTATACTTGCATCTGAAGTTCCTGTTCATTTACTCAGATTTTCTATTTCCAGCATTCCCTTTGTTTGTGTCTTCTTCATTTTTTGTTTCCCTTTTCAGGTCTTGGACTGTTTCTCTCATCTCTTTCATTGATATTCATGGTTTTCTTTAAGGGATTTTTTGTTTTCTTCTGCTTTATTTGTCCTTTTCTCTAGGTTTTTTTTTATAGCATTCTTCCCATTTTTTGTTTGTCTGTTCCTCCATTTCATTTTTGATTTCTTCTCTATAAGCCTCTAGCATCTTCATGATGTTATTCATAAGACTGTTTTCTTCTGCTTCTTCCATTTTGTGATGTTCAGGTCTAGCTGTTGAAGGAGGGCTCTGTTCTGGTGATGCTGTATTGCTCTTCATTTTGTTGTTTGTACTTCTTCCTTGCTGTCTGCCCATCTCCTTGTGGATTAGTTCTTGATCTTATCAGCGCTCTTGGTCCAGACAGAGCTGACAGATTCAGGAAGCCTCTCTCTGGTCCAGCTGGAAGCTCTGTGGTCCAGATAGGAGTTCAGGGCTCTGGTCTAGATGGGGACTCTGGACAGGATATGAGCTGGGGGCTGGTCTCTAAGTCTCAGGAAGTGACTGGGGGCTCTGGTGGATGGATGTGGTGCCAGTGTGTGGATATTGCAGGGTCTGCCAGGGGGGTCTTGGAGGAGGGGAACCTTTGGGGGGGGGGGTCCCGCCTGATGGCCAGAACCTGGGGCAAAGTTGGGCTGGTCTTCCCTGGACTGGCTGGTGCCCAGTGATGGGACCTAGGGGCAGGCCTCTCTGGGTATGACCCCAGGCACTCACCTCTTGTCCAGACGGGAGCTCTGGGGCAGGCAGGAAGGAGTTTTTTAATTGGACTCCCTCTGCCAACAAGGAATTAAGGTCAATAATTGACAAGTGGGATATCATAAAACTAAAATGCTTCTGTACAGCTAAGGAAACAGTCACTTGATTAAAGCAAAAGGGAATACAGAATGTGGATGAATCTTAGCCAGCTGTAATCTGATGAAGGAAAAATATTCAGAATATACAAAGAACTGAAAAAAGAGTCAGGGAAATAAATGATCCAATTATAAAATAGGGTAAAAAATCTAAACAGAGAGTTCACTAAAGGAGCAATAAAAATGACTAAGAAATACCTCAAAAAGTGTTGATGTTTAGCAAGTAGAGAAATGCAAATTGAAACAACTCTGAGGGTTCATCTCACCCCTTGTCAGTATGCCTAAGAACAAAACGACTGGCAGTATATGTTGGTGAGGTTGTGGGGAAGTGCAAAACCTTATGACCTCACTGTTGGTGAGAATTGAAATTGGTACACCCATTCTGGAAATCAATATGGAGCATTAGCAAAAATACAAATAAATCTACCATGCAACCCAATAATATGACTCCTTGGTATATGCCCAAAGGACTTAGTAACCTACTCCACAGATGCTCCCTTAGCAGTGTTAATTATTGCCCTATTGATGATAGTGAGAAGATGTAAACATAAATATCCTTGAACAGATGAATGGAAAATGAAAATGTGGAGTATATAAACACTGGAATACTATGTAGGAATAAAGAAAAATGAAATCATGAAATGTACATGTAAATAATTGGAATGAGAAAAGATTATATTGAGTGAGGTAATTAAACCCAGAAAGACATGTTCTCTATCATTTACAGTTTCTAGCTCCAAGTCTTCATATGTGAGTATATAAAATGGAGTGATAACAGAAACCAGGAAAGTGCAAAGGGATCATAGGGTGATGTTGAGAAGGGAATAGCAGGATAAAAGTGATGTAAGTAGGAAATAGAAAAATAGGAAGGGTATTCCAACTGGAGATTAAGGAGGGAGGTCAATACATAGAGGAGGAAGAAGGGACAAATAACACCAAGATAGTTTTTTAAAGCCCCAAGGAACATTATTGTTCTATATTTGCCTAAAATTATACACAACGCATCTAAGTGTGTGAAGTATACATTATATATATATATATATATATATATATATATATATATATATATATATATTTGATTAAAGGAAGTTATGTCACTTGGTCTGACTATGTTCCTCACAGGAATAATAGACTAAACAACACTCCTAGTACCAAGCACTAGAAATATCCTTTAGAATGGTTGGTCAAGTGACCACCAAAATAATATAGACTATTGCTTTGCCCAAAGAGGTGCAAGGTAAAGCTAACTTGAAAACCTCTTCCTTGCAGTCTAGCTTCCATGTTATCAGAAAGTCCTGTGCAAGCTGCCAAGGGAGGAAAGCAATTTTTAGTCCTACACGGCTGCAACACCTATGAGCCACAACAATGAGCAGCATGCCAAGATATCTCTAAAGATGAATAAGTGTCACTCACATGCTGATAGTAACCAACAGCTATTTAATTGGGCTTAAGGTCCAGTCATTGGGAGAGAAATTATGCCTGGTACTAGAAATCTAACCAACTTCCTTGGAATAGTGATTTCATGGATCTTAGAAGAGAATCTACTACTGCTACTTTGCCATGCCAACATCATTTCTAACTACATTTTAAACCTTTTTCTTATACACACAGGATATAAGGGAAGAAGAAAAGTGATGTCATTATATATTAATAGAGAATATATAAAAATTTAAAAAATAGATGGAGACACCAACCTGGGTTCATAATAACTCTAGTAGGCGCCAGTATTTCATGATTAACACCTACCCATGTGGCCAGCACTCAGTTTTTGTTATCATCACAAGTAAAATCCCATAAGCAAAACTAGATAGAGTACATAAAGGAATCAAGAGGAGGAAAGAATGGTTATCAAAATGTGAAGAAAACATCTAATCTTGACTTTGAAAAATTGTCAAAATTGGGGTAAACAGCAAGGAGAAGATGGAGTGACAGCTTAACCACAGACATATAAAATATGTCTGGGGAAAATGATTTGGCTGGTAAGGGGAGTTAAAGATAAATCGAAAGAGGAACTTGTAATTAATCTTAAAATCAGAGTTCCAAAAATGTTCAATTGGCAAATTATCCTATGACAAATGATAACTTAAAGTAATTCCAAAGAACAAATGTGAACAGGAGGTTGAGAAAAGTGGCCCCAAATAGCAAATGTTACATAGACAATGACATAAAAATTACATGTGGACAACACCAGGATGAAAGGGGATCAAAAACAGATATTAATTTCCCATGGTTTCTATTGTTTATCTGAACATAACAATGTACTTTGATGCCAGAGGACCATGAAAAGAAATCTGACTGCAGTGTCTTAACAAATGTTTACTAGTGCGTTAGGCAAGAAAAGCAACATATCTTTACATTGTTAAACAAATGCAGCATAAACAAATAAAACAAACTGTTACACAGTTGAAGTAATATTCCACAACAATCTATTACATGATTCATTTAAAAGACTGCCTTTTTACTATACTAGTACAAGAACAGGATAGAGAAAAATTAATCCCCACAGTGCATAATTGTAATAAATCTCAGCCTGTTAAATATATCAGTGGAAAATTCTTCCACAAGGGATGTTAAGCAGTCCCACTTTGTGCCAATATTTTGTACAACAGCCATTGGAAATAATTTGTAAACAGTTTTCTCAATCTATAATTTACCATTATATGGCTGATATCTTACTAGCTGATTCAGACTTGGTTACCTTAGAAAAGTGTTTGAAGAGGAAAAGAAAATTTTGCCTTGCAGGGGAATATAAATTGCTCCTGAAAAAATACAAAGAGGAGATTCTATTAATTACCTAGAATGTAAGATAGGTGTAAAAAAATTCAATCATAGAAAGTACAAATCAGGAGAGATCAATTATGATCTCTTAGTGATTTTCAAAAAATGCTGGGAGATATTAACTTGCTATGGACCACAATTGGATTAACAATTCAAGAATTTAGTAATTAATTTCAACATTATAAGGTGATATGGACTTAAATAGTTCAAGAAAATTATCAGCTGAAGCTAAGAGATACTTAGCTTTAGTAGAAGAGAAATTATAGGATGCACATGTGGATCTAGAGCTTGATTACACCCTAATCATACTACCTTCCACACATTCTCCTGTAGGAATTTTTATGCAGATAGAAGATAATATCTTAGAATGGATATTTTAACCTCAACAAACAGAGGAAAACTAAAAACCTGTGTAGAAAAGGTTTCTGAAAAGAAAGTTAAAATGTCAATGAACAGGAATAGACCCAGCAGAAATTGTGGTACCTTTTAGCAATGCTGAAATTGTTTCCTTGTGGGCAGAAAATGAACATTGGCAAAGAGCTTGCAGTAAATTTTTTTGGGGATAGGGAGAGACTAGCAGCAAATATCCCCAAAGCAAGAGACTTCACTTTATGAAGAGAACTTCTTCATAATTGGATCCTTCTTTATATTATATGGGAAACATCAATTTCTGGAGCCCATAAATTCTATACTGATATAAATAAAACAGGAAAGGCAGGCTATAAGTCAGGAAAAATAAGTAAAGTAGCTTAAAGCCCTTATTATTCAGTTCAAAAATCAGAATTATATGCATTTCTCATGGTGTTATTAGATTTTTTCAGAACATCTTACTGAATCTCAATGTGCAGAAGGAATTGTTTTCCATATTGAAACCACTGAACTTATTCCAGATGATTCAGAATTAACTTTGTTATTTGCTCAATTACAAGACATAATCAGAAATAGATATCATCCCTTATATATAACACATATCAGACCACGTACAGGCCTACCAGACCCTCTAGCACAAGGTAGTGACGAAATTGATCAGCTATTGGTAAGAAATTTGCTAGAAGCCTCAGAATTTCATAAGAAACACCATAATAATAGTAAAGGTTGAAGACAGATTTCTCTATCCCTTGTCAACAAGGCAAGGAAATTATAAGAAAATGTCCTACTTGTTCTTTGTATAACCAAACTCTGAAAAGAAAAAGGGGTGATATAAAAATGATAGGATAAAAGGTATACTATGAAATCTACTTTCAAACTAAAAAAGCAACTACTAGTCTCAAATATTTTACATTGGTATGGATTTTTACATATTGATATAAATTTAAGGTTATTTTTTGTTATATTGTATTATGTGCTTCTATTTCTTTTTTAAGGTATTGTACCTATGTAGTTCATTTAAAAGTGTAATGTAAAGTTCTAGTCCTTGAAAGCTATTTGGGATAACAAAGAAATACAGGTTTGTAGTTAGTCATCTATATTAAACTTATAGTCATGTTAGATATGTTTTCAAGGTCAAACAGAGACATATTTTAAATAGGTAGTCTTCAAACACTTCAGAGATGTACAGAATACAGCATCTGCCATGTTAGCAACATAAGACTTTTCATGGCAGTAAGACATGTCTGCTTCTGGTAGTAACAATTTATTACAAAAGATAACTGGCATCAAAGAACCTCCATATGGAGTTTGCTTTGTTTGTGGCAAAGTTAGCCACTGGGCAAAGAAACTACCCTTGCCTCAATTGCTTAAAGTTAAGAAAGTGGTAGTTAAGAGGTAAGGATTACCATCACCACCACCACCACCACCACCACCACCACCACCACCACCACCACCACCACCACCACCACCACCATTACTTTGTCGCAAACTAGATTTAAATTCAGTTCCTTGTGTTCTGTAGATGAGCATTCTGCAACTGAGCTGTATCTTCAGGGGGGCTTACTTCTGATGCCCTACAATCTGGCTTCCTGGAGAGGAAGTTGATTCATATCTCTGGTAAGAACTATACTACTAAGCCACATTTTCAGTCTCAAGAGTATTATCTCTAGAACCAGCTTTATTGTGTAGCCCAAGGCCTAATGCCATATCTTTTGGCAAAAAGTTGATATGGTAGATCAAAATCTCCACCAAGATTTTCCCTAGTGTTATTACTCAGATCACAATTGTTGGATCACAACAGTATAAAAAGTCAAGTGTTTTTTGTAAGAGTTTTTATGATCAAGTATGAACTCTTGGGGCTCTAACAAGGTGGGTGCAGGCACCAGACCCTAGCAATTCAATTAAAGACACTAGTACACATGAAAGTAAAGACAGGGAATTTGTTTAATGTATCTATACTACAAAGAGGAAAAAATAAAGAGGTTCAGTGATGGCCTAAGTACATATTCTAGGTTATCACATGAGGTTTAAATTTAAACAGAAGGACAAAAGAGTAATCATAAGTAAGCAGTCCTAGTCAAGGTTTGGCCTAGACTATTATTAACCCACCATTGTCTCTGCTCCACTTACTCATGAATGGTGGATGGATAAGTTATCAGAACTGTGTGAAAAATCTTCCTGGTGCACAAATCCCTTTCTTGGCTGACATAACGCTTCAGCCTTTTCATACCCTCAATATGAAATTCCTATGGAAATATTAATTCCTTGGTCGATTTTTTTCAATAGTCTCATACTCAGCAGTGAGATTTGTAACTCTTTGGAATATCTTCATTTCTCCAAAGGTGATGGCATTATCTAGAAAGTAGTAGAGGCTGAGGTAGTAAACAAGGCTTAAAGTTAAGAATGTTATGTACAATATTGCTATTAAGTCCCATTTCCTTGTTTCACTGAGGACGTGTTCTGTCTTTACTAATCAAGAAACTTAAAAGTCCCGATATTCAGGACAATGGTTTCTCTCTGTTAGATATGCGTTCTACTAGAGTGTTGTGGGTTGAGTATCACTCATAGGGTCACTCATAGGGTATTTTTTCAGTGTATACACCTCAAAGAAACACTGATTCAAAGAAGGATAGGATCTTTATCTTTAACTGTTTGACAGATAGTTAAGGGAATTGGTGTCAAACATGTGGTCACATAGTACAGTTTTCTTAAACTGAGCCAAAGGAGTCAGAATTAGAAAACTCTTCCTTTGTTAATGAAATTTGTCACTTTCAAAGGTTAGTAATGATGGTCATTAGAGCTAATCCTTAAGTTCCTTATGGTCCAGGATAATGAAGGAGTTTCTTTGGTTATGATCATCTCAACTAAGGTTTCATGATTGTTCTAATTAGTCTGCAAGCTTTTCCTCAGAAGAAGCAGGTTGGTTGCATCAGGGTCAGAATTTGTTTTTGTTTTTGTTTTTTTTTTCCCATTTTTATTTTATTTTACAATACTATTCAGTTCTACATAACAGCCACAGATTCCCTTGCTCTCCCCCTTCTTGCCCCCCTCCCTTTCCCCCAAGCAAACCCCCCATTCCCACATCCTCCAGGACAAAGCCTCCCCCAAGGACTGAGATCAACCTGGTAGACTCCAGGCAGGTCCAGTCCCCTCCTCCCAGATTGAGCCAAGCTTCCCTGCATAAGCCCCAGGTTTCAAACAGCCAACTCATGCAATGAGCACAGGACCTGGTACCACTGCCTAGATGCCTCCCAAACAGATTAAGCCAATCAACTGTCTCACCTATTTAGAGGGCCATATCCAGTTGGGGGCCCCTCAGCCTTTGGTTCATAGTTCATGTGTTTCCATTCATTTGGCTATTTGTCCCTGTGCTTTATCCAACCTGGGTTTCAACAATTCTTGCTCATATAAACCCTTCTCTTTCTTGCTAATAAGACTCCCGGCACTCAACCCAGGGGCCTAGCCATGGATGTCTGCATCCAGATTCCTCAGTCCTTGGATGGAGTTTCTGGCACAACTATTAGGGTGTTTGGCCATCCCATCACCAGAGTAGGTCAGTTTCGGCTGTTTCTCCGCCATTGCCAGCAGTCTATTGTGGGGGTATCTTTGTGGATTTCTGTGGGCCTCTTTAGCACTTTGTTTCTTCCTTTTCTCATGTGGTCTTCATTTACCATGGTCTCCTATTCCTTGTTCTCCCTCTCTGTTCTTGATCCAGCTAGGATCTCCCGCTCTCTTTCCCTCGCCCCATTTATTTGGTTGTGCTTTGTTTAGACCACACAAAAATCACATACAAATTCTCAAAATGCATTTTCTTCCTCCACTGCTGGTGGGAATGCAAGCTTGTATAACCACTTTGGAAATCAATATGGCACTTTCTTAGAAAATTGGGAATCAATCTCCCCCAAGATCCAGCTATACCACTCTTGGGCATATAACCAAGAAATGCTCAATCATACCACAAGAGCACTTGCTCAGCTATGTTTATATCAGCATTGTTTGTAATAGCCCAAACCTGGAAACAACCTAGATGCCCTTCTGTGGTGGTATTGTGTTCCCCAAAATATTGTGTACTCTAATAAATTTATCTGGGGTCAGAGAACAGACAGCCACTAGAAACAAAGGCTAGAAAAGGGTGGCACTCACATCTTTAATCCTAGCATTCCAGAGATAGAAATCCCTCTGGATCTCTGTGAGTTCAAGGCCACATTGGAAATAGCCAAGCATGGTGACACATGCCTTTAATCCCAGAAAGCCAGCCTTTAATCCCAGGGAGTGGTGGTAGAAAGCAAAAAGATATATAAGGTGTGAGGACGAGAAACTAGAGGCATTTGGCTGGTTCAGCATTTGGCTGGTTAAGCATTCAGGCTTTTAAGCAGCAGTTCAGGTGAGAGCCATTGGGATGAGGACACAGAAGCTTCCAGTCTGAGGAAACAGGACCAGCTGAGGAATTGGCAAGGTGAGATAGCTGTGGCTTGTTCTGTCTCTGTGATCTACCAGCATGGACCCCAATAACTCGCCTTGGGTTTGACTTTATTAATAAGTACTTTTAAGATTTCTGCTACACCCTTCAACTGAAGAATGGATAAATAAATTGTGGCACATATACACAATGGAATACTACTCAGCAGAGAAAAACAATGACATCATGAAGTTTGCAGGCAAATGGATGGATCTAGAAAAAATCATCCTGAGTGAGGTAACCCAGACTCAGAAAGACAAATATGGTATGTACTCACTCACAGGAGGATACTAGATGTGGAGCAAGGATGACTAGACTGCTACTCACATCACCAGTGAGGCTACCTGGAAAGCAGGACCCCAAGAAAGACACGAGGATTGCCCATTGACAGAGAAATGGCTGAGATCTACATGAACAACCTGGACATGAGTGGGAGCAATGAAGGGCAAGGGGCAAGGGAAAGAGACTAGGAGATCCCAGCTGGATCAAGAACAGAGAAGGAGAACCCAAAAGAAAGAGGAGATGCCTTTGAGAATATTTTTTTTTCAGTTTTTCAATACAGGGTTTCTCCGTGTAGTTCTGGATCTTGGTCTGTAGACCAGACTGGCCTCAAACTCACAGAGATCCACCTGGCTCTGCCTCCCGAGTGGTGGGACTAAAGGTATGCACCACCACCACCAGCCTGAGAAGAGATGTTTTAATCTTTATGTCTGATATGTACTTGGGTCCAGAGTTTCCAATTCAATAGGAAGTACTTCATTAAGCATAAAAGTAGCTAAAACTAATAGCTCTATTGACATAAAACCACAAATATTATGGCTTCCTTATTTGTACAAAAATGTGAATTTCAGTTGATACAATTCTGGCTGTTTCTGCCAACAATACTTGCTTTATACAACAGGAGGAAATGCCTCTGTCAATTTTACCTCAACTACAAACCTACCCTTTAAACAAAGGTGGCAATGAATCATAGATTTTAGAAGATTTTCATGATGGAGGCAGCTAGATTGGGTCTTATATCCTGGATTTGCTACTCAATAGCTGGTAGACTAACTTGCTTATCTGCAAACTTTGTATGTTAGTAGCAATGGTCTTTATTGGATAAAATAAATAGTTAAGTAGAGCTTGCTGATGAGCATTCTGTTTTTTTCTTATTCACTCTGCTTTCATTTTCCATTCTATAAGAATTTTGTTTTATTATCAGTCTTGTCAGAAGTGTAAATACACATACCCCATACTTCCATTAACAAGTTTGTGGTGTTACCCAACAATGTTACTTCCCTGGGATATTGATTATTGTGTGTACCTATTAATGGGTGGAAAATGGAATTGGAGTTTTTTTATTCAATTGTTTTCTGTGCTCCTTCACCAAAAAATATGTGACTTCTGTGCTGTGGGATGGTCTGTATGTCAAATTGCTCTGATTGGTCAATAAATAAAACACTGATTGGCCAGTGGCCAGGCAGGAAGTAGGTGGGACAAGGAGAGAGGAGAATTCTGGGAAGCAGAAGGCTGAGGCAGAGAGACACTGCAGCCACTGCCAGGACATGCGGTAAACCACCAGCCACGTGGCAAGGTATAGATTTATAAAAATGGGTTAATTTAAAATATAAAAACAGTTAGCAAGAAGCCTGCCACGGCCATACAGTTTATAAGTGATATAAGCGTCTGAGTGATTATTTTATACGTGGATTGTGGGACTGCGGGGCTTTGGGGACCTGGAGAGAAGCCCTCCAGCAACACTTCTGTTATATCAGAGGCAAGCTCTATGCTGATACCTTTGATCATATGAACTTCCCCATGTCTTCTAAATCTGTTTATATGTAATCTATGGTATGTAGTAGGTGCTTACAGTATTTGGTGATGCAATTTTTTAATTGTATTGTTTCATGAAAGCATTTCTAGTGTGTATTGTCAGATTTTGTGAATAGGAACCAAACACTCAATACCTAATTATCATAGAATGAATGCTTTAATTTATAAATGTAATAAGTGGAAAGACCTGTCTACTACACTCATAACTCTGTTAAGATGACAACATCTCATAATGGACACTTGTACATCCATCTATTGAGTCTGGTTATCTTCACAGTTTAATACTGTATAAGCAGTACAGATCATATGTTTTAGAATACCTAAAGGAATTAAGAAGAATAGATGATTGTGTGAAGGCAAAGAGAAGACCTGATATGGACTCTTAAGAATTGCAAAAATTGGAAAAGAGAGTAGGAATGGAAGAGTGACATAACATTTTGAACAGAGAGATGCAGAATGTTTAGGGACAGAAAATGGGTCATTTTTACTGAAGTAGAAATATGAAGTAATGGTACTAGATGGGTTGGAAGGAGCAGATAAGAATAGATTTTACACACAGAATTCTAGAAATGGCCAAGTAGCATTTTTTTATAGGAAGAGAGATACTTCTATTTCACTATTGTCTTTACATTTTGCCAATTTGAAATTTATCTTAGGATCTCCTAGATGCCAGACAACACTATGAAACAAGAGTTTCAGAGAGTACTAGAGGAAATATTTGGTGACTCATAGGTGAAATTATCTTATAATCACAGTTTAATATCATTCTAGACAAAGTGTGTACAAAATGTTTAGGAAGAGGCCCCTAAGGGGAGAAAGTTCCTTATGTACTCATAAAGAATTATATGTGAAAAGTCTTTGGTGGTATTTATCCCTGTGTTTCACTTTTATATCCTGCCCCTTCTTCCCAATCACAATTTATCTCTTTTTCTTCCAAAATTCCCCTAAAACTTTTTATACCTATGTATTATAGCTCTGTTGCCTTGAAATTCCCTTATGGTCATCATATAATACAAAGTACATTCATTTAACTCCAAAAATCTCCCATAGATTTTAAGCACAGTTCAAAAGTCATAATTGTCTCTGAGATTCAAGAAAATTTCTTAACTGTGAGCCCCAATAAAACCAAAATCAATATCAAAATTTTATACTGCCCATACATAATGGTACAGAGTGTGACTTCCCATTTTAAAAGGAAAGAGTTGGAGCATAACAAGGAAATATTGGGACAATGCAAGAAAGGAAAGTCTATAGACCTTGAAAATTTGCTATCTGGCAAGATGACCATGACCTGTGATAACCAGTCAGAATGCTGTGATTTGAATGGGAAATATATATTTGAAATGTATTTGAACACTTGGTCTCAATCTGGTGGTGCTCTTTTGTGGATTGTGGAAACTTTAGTTGGTAGAACTTGAGTGGAAGGTGTTTGCCACTGGATCAGGCTTTGAGGTTTATAGCCTGACTCTACTTCATGTCTGCTTTGCTTCCTGACATAATTCTAGGTATTCTTCTGCCTCATGCTACTGCCACCATTCCTTCCCCATCCTAATGGATCTTATCCCTGCCAAAGTCGTGAGCCAAATAAAGCTTCTTCTTTGAACTACTTTTTCTCAGGTATTTGGTTTCAATGAGAGAAGGAAGTAACTACACTATCTGGCTAAGTTTTTGTGAATTCCAACTTTGTAGAGTTTCCTACCACTTGGATTTTTCCAGTGTGGGGATCTAATCCAGGGCCTCAAACTTGCTAATGATTTACTCTACCACCGAGTTTAATGTCTGACCTCATTTTTTTTGTTTTAAAAGACACTAGAATTAGTATTTATAACTAAAATAGTTGGACATTGGAAGTACTTGTTCATATTTTTAAATGATTGATGTTATTAGAAAATAACATGTCCAATTGTTTTTAAGAGGAAAATTTCAATTGAAGGTTCAATATTTAGCAATTATTTTTGCTTTATGATAATTTCTTATTGATGGATTCACTATTTTAAAAGCAAATTAAGCTGGCTTCAAAAACTGAATAACTAATCCAAGCAGTTATTTAGTGTTGTTTAGATTGACTAAAACAATTCAAATACATGTGATTAAAACACTTTAATTTGGAGTTAGGTTTTAGAATGCATAATTTCTTATTCTTGTATTATACCTTGAAATTTATGTAATGCTTGAACATATACACTCTAGAGACAAGCAAACTGTGTACATTTGTGTCCTTGTTTCAGCTCTCAATGGCTATATGACTGAGCAAATTGCTTCTTCTCTCTGGGACTCAGAGTTCTGTAGAGTAGAAGCCATACAGATAAATACTTTACTCAAATGCTTAGTGTAAGGATTCATTGTTTTAATAGTCACTCCAAATATTTTATTGATTACTGGGACTATCTCTGTTTCTGACAACTATGTATTTCAGAATATGCAGTTCTTGAAAATTATGGAATTAGGGAATCTCTTGAAATGACCCTGAAGTTTCTATTCTGAATAAAAAGGGAGGATCAGATATAAACTTTAAAAACAACAGCAAAAATAATGATCTAGATCTGGTGGTTTATTGCTGTGATCGCAGACCTCCCACCCTGCTGCAGCAAGAGGATGACAAGTTCAAGGACTATTTAGGAAATTAATGAGACCCTGCCTCAATAGCAATAGTAAAAGGAGGATTTACAACACAGCTAAGTGGGAAAGCATTTTTATATCTTTTTTTAATTAAGAAAAATTTTCATTCTTTTTTTTAAATTTTAGATTTATTTTTATTTCTTGTGTGTATGTGAAATGTATGCCATGTTTCAGCAGGTGCCCTGGAGCTGGAGTTACAGGGAGTTGTGAGCTGTCTAACATGGATACTGGGACCTGAACGTGGATTCTCTAGAAGAACAAGTGTTCGCCAGCCCCAAATAATAAAATTTAATAAGAATTTAAGTACACTAAGTAGAGAACTGCTAATGGGAAGCCAGGGGAAGCAGTGGGGGACAGTTGTAGAAGGCCAGGAAGACTGGTATGGATTATGAGTAAATTGGTCATAAATAACAGATCTTACTATCATCTTTCACATGAATGGATTCTAGCGTCTTTTTCTTTTGTGTACATTTACTTGTTACTAGGGACCCAGGGCTTTGCACACACCACCACTTGCTATACCTTTAGCCTACTTTTATATCAACTTGAAATCTTCCAAAATGAAGTTTAAATGCATATGCTAAATGCAAAGTGGTATCCTGGCTTGAACACAGAAACAGGTGAAATCCAAATGAAGTCTGGAGTTTTGTGGATGGTTTTACACTACCATGCCTAGACTCTCAGTGATAGCAGGAATCCTCCGCCTCCTTTTGTGGATTTTTCCTAGAGTCCCAGGGGACCCTTCCTTGCATCTAAGCATAGCCTGTTGTCTTTACCTTGGGGCCTTTTTATATACAGGCCACCATTTCGATCTTGTTGGCTCACCCCTGCCCAACTTCTAGACTGTTCCTACTCCTATACTCACATTCTGGAAGCACCAACCAACCCTGGGTCAATCCAACTGATGAAGGCTGCAAGGCCTCTCCACAGCTGAGGTCCCTCCAAACTCACTCCCAGCTGGCTCCCTGGCACAAGTAAGTGGCACTAGGTCCTCCTATTCAAGGCAGGCTCTCCCTTTGTATAGTTGCTGAAAGTAAGACCAGAAGTGAGAAAGGGTACTGGGTGGAGAGCCTGGGGTCTCTTAGGCCAGCTCCTCAGCATAACCAGAGACTTGGAGAGGCCTGGGCTCCTCTAAGGTCTTTGGACCCAATAATCTATATCTCTAGGCAGCCAGGATACTCTAGTCTTGGTGGAAACCTTTGGAAACAAGGCAGACCAAGCCTCCTCTCCAAGGAAGCAGACATGCTGTGGAATAATCTTTTGTCACTTAGATTGGTTTAATAAAAAGTTGACTGGCTGTTGGCTAGACAGGAAGTATAGACAGGACAGCCAGACACAGAGGAGACTGGGAAGAAGGGTGGAGTCAGAGTTGCCCACTAGCTGGAGAGGCAAATGCCCCGAGTCTTGGGGCAACACATAGATTAATAGAAATGGGTTAAGTTGTAAGAGCTAGTTAGTCATATATTAAGTCTCTGTGTGGTGATTTGGGAGTGGACTGGTGGGATAGGAAAACTCCACCTACATAGACAGCAGAGAAAAAGGCAGAAAGGTAAAAACACTATGATGGCTACTCTTCATTGTTAACTTGGTTGACATTTAGGAACACACATTTGGGTGTCTGAGGAAATTCCAGGGGTTTAAAAGGGAAGACCCACTGTAAATACAGGTGGCACAACCCCTTGGAGAGCCCAGACTGAATGAAAAGCCTGGTAAGCACTAGCAGCCTTCATCCTCTGCCTCCTGATGGCCTCATTTCTACCACACCTTCTCTAGCACAGACCAGGAGCCAACATAGCCCCTTCGCCCTGTAAATCACTTCTTGGTTCTAGGAGTGAGAAAAGTACAAACAAGCCCAGGGGTGAGGCAGGTGCAGCTCAGTGAGAACCCACCTGAGCATGGGGCTCAGACATAGACTGTAGGAGGTAGAGTGGGGAAGAGCAGGGCCTGTCCCCAAGATTCCCTGCATAAGAGCAGGGAAGTGTCTGAACTGTGGTGTGCTCGGTCATGTCTTCAGATTTTTTGTTTTTTGTTTTTTTCGAGACAGGGTTTCTCTGTGTAGCTTTGGGCCTTTCCTGGAACTCGCTTTGGAGACCAGGCTGGCCTCGAACTCACAGAGATCTGCCTGCCTCTGCCTCCCGAGTGCTAGGATTAAAGGCGTGCGCCACCACTGCCCAGCCCAAATGTTATTTCTTGCCCTACTGGAGAGGGTGTGACTCTTAGCCTCCCACAAGTTCATCAAACCTCCAACCTCCAACCCAAGGACACTCATGCAAGCTACTCAACACTTCTTGATCTAGACATTAGGCTCAGTATTTCCCTCTTCAAGCTCATGACTGATCACCAGTTACGGGCCATGCTCTACCCACTGAACCTAACCAAGGGAAGCAACAGCCTGGGCAATTGATGCCACAACCTCAGATATATGGCCCTAGGGCTAAGCAGCCTTCTCAACACTGGCCAGAGTTGGGAGGTTCTGCCAGCCCCCTCCTTATTAATGGTCTCACCTAATGGCTGGCTCAGCTTAAAGCAGCAGCATCTCCTTGGAGGCCCAGAGCCACCCATGGCCCCAGCCAAGTACCATACAGCCGTGAGGCATTAAGACAAAGCTGAATGCACCATTGCAACAGCCTCTCCAAACCAACCTCCATCCACCCACACCATGAGTTCTTGGGAGCTTTGCGGAGACACCCACTGGGCAAAGATTGCATCATCTGTGAGGCCCATAAAGTGTTGGGCAACCGCTGGGCTGAGATCGCCAAGATGCTGCCTGGGAGGACGGACAGTGCTGTGAAGAATCACTGGAATTCTACCATCAAGAGGAAAGTAGACTCAGGAGGCTTCCCAAACGAGTCCAGAGACTGCAAGCCTGTCTACCTGCTTTTGGAGCTTGAGGACAAGGACCGCCACCAGAATGCCCAGCCCATGGAAGGCCAGGGAAGTCTTGTGACCGGCTGGCCCCTGGCGCCCTCTACTGTGAAGGAAGAGGAGAGCAGTGAGGAGGAGGCTGCAGCAGCTGCTGCTACTGCTAAAGAGCAGGAACATGAGCTGGTGTCCCCTGATCTGGGAGAAATACACACCCCAGAGCCCCTGGGATCCCTCAAGCGTGAATATCAGGAGGACTCCTCGCCAGAAACCAGCCTGCCCTACAAGTGGGTGGTAGAGGCAGCAAACCTCCTCATCCCTGCTGGGTCCAGCCTCTCTGAAGCCCTGGACTTGATAGAGTCAGACCCTGATGCTTGGTGTGACCTAAGTAAATTTGATCTTCCCGAAGAAGCCGAGGGCAGTGTCAACAGCAGCCCAGTGCAGCCCCAGACATCACAGCAGCAGCAACAGGCACTCTTCTCCCGACAGACCGCCACACCAGGGCCCAGCCAGCATGACTGAGTATCGGCTTGATGGCCACACTATTTCAAACCTGAGCCGGGGCAGCTGCGGGGAACTTATCCCCATTTCCCCCAGCACTGAGGCTGGGGACTCAGGCATTGGCACACCACCCTCGGTACTCAAGCGACAAAAGGAACGGCGTGTGGCCCTATCGCCTGTCACAGAAAACAGTGCCAGCCTGTCCTTCCTGGACTCCTGTAACAGTCTTACCCCCAAGAGCGCACCTGTCAAAACCCTTCCCTTCTCTCCTTCCCAGTTTCTGAACTTCTGGAACAAACAGGATATCCTGGAGCTGGAGCCCTCAATGACATCCACTCGGGTGTGCAGCCAAAAGGTGGTGGTCGCCACACCCTTGCACAAGGATAAGACGCCCCTGCACCAGAAGTATCCATTGTTTGTAACCCCAGATCAGAAGTACTCCATGGACTACACTCCCCACACACCAACCCCGTTCAAGAATGCCCTGGAGAAGTACGGACCACCGAAGCCCCTGCCCCAGACCCCTCACCTGGAAGAAGACTTGAAGGAAGTGCTACGCTACATTCGGAGGCTGGCATTGAGCTCGTCATTGAGGATGATGTGAGGACTGAGAAGGAGAAAAGAAAGCCTGGGCTGCGATGAAGCCATATCAAGAAAGTCCGAAAGTCTCTGGCTCTTGACATTGTGGATGAAGATGGGAAGCTGATGTCTACACTGCCCAAAGCTCTGTCCTTGCCATCAAGTGCCCCATCCAGTTCCTCTAGCTTCACTCTGCCAGGTATCAAAGAGGACAAAAGCCTGCTCAACCAGGGCTTCCTGCAGGCCAAACCTGAGAAGATGGTGGCCACCCAGAAGGCCCGGAGCCACATTCCAGCCCCTGCCCCTATGACCAGTGCCTGGAAGATGGTGGCCTGTGAAGGTACCAAAGACCAGCTCTTCATGCAAGAGAAAACCCGGCAGCTCCTGGGCCGCTTAAAGCCCAGCCGCTCATCTAGGATGCTCATTCTGTCCTGAAGGGGCTTAGAGGGCACAAGCCTGTTTTCATGTTTACAGGGGCTAGGGTGGGGGTGAGGTATGCATTGAAATCACATTCAGGCGATCAGCTTCAGGAAGTCGTCTGCTGTCAGCCTGTCAGACTACTCTGAGGGGAAGAAGTAACACACTATATCCTGTCCCCAGGTCTAGCTTCGTGAAGTTTCTGGTGCTAACAGAACAAAGTCCCACTCACTCCTAGGCCTGTCTGTCCTGTCCCCAATGCCACAAGGAGCCCTGTTAGCTTCTCCCAAGCTCTCAGCAGGCCTGGCCTCATCTCACCCCTGCTTAGGATAGGGGGTGTGGCTAGGAGTGTTCCTTTACTCGCCCCCTGTTGGTCCATTCTCTCCACAATAAAATGCCGTTCTCCCCATGCAGCGTGACTCTGCCTTCTAGGCCTTGCTTGAAGTGCCTCAGTGGTTTCAGCTGACATAAAGGTATGTGGACCTTTGTCCTCAGTATTTTCATTCATTTTACTCACCAAAGACTCCCCTCTTCCCTCCTCCCCTCTCAACCCATGCCCCCCTCCCACCCACAAGAAGGCAAGGCCTTCCATGGGGAGGCACATCCAGTAGAGACAAGTCCAAGCCCTTCCCCTGCCTCAAGGGTGTCTCATCATAGGTAGTGGGCTCCACAAAGCCTGCTCATGCCCCAGAGATAGATTCTGATCCTACCACAAGGGATTTACCCAAATAGATCAAGCTACACAATGGTCTCATCATGCAAAGAGCCTAGTCCAGTCTCATGTAGGCATTGATAGAACTTTCATGAGTTCCCTCTAGTTTGGTTTGATCATCCCTGCATGTTTTCCCATCATGATCCTGATGCACTTGCTCATAGAATCCCTCTTCTCTTTTTTTGACTGGACTCCTGGAGCTCTGCCTAGTGACTGGCTGTGGATCTCTGCATCTGCTTCCATAAGTCATTGGAGAAAAGTTCTGTGATAACAGTTAGGGTATTTGCCAATCTGATCTTTGGGGCAAGTTTGTTCAGTTCAGGCACCCTCTCCACTACCTAGCCACTCTTGGGCATATACCCAAGGAATACTCAATCATACCACAAGGACACATGCTCAACTATGTTCATAGCAGCATTATTTGTTATAGCCAGAACTTGGAAACAACCTAGATGCCTCTCAACTGAAGAATGGATTAAGAAAATGTGGTACATATACACAATGGAGTACTACTCAGCAGAGAAAAACAATGACATCATGAAATTTGCAGGCAAATGGATGGAACTAGAAAATATCATCCTGAGTGAGGTAATCCAGACTCAGAAGGACAAACATGTTATGTACCCACTCATAAGTGGATACTAGATACAAAGCAATGGGTAATCAGGCAACAACCTGAGGGGAAGGGGAAATAGATGAGATTTCCATGAGTAAACTGGGGATGAGGGGTGGGCAATGGAGGGTAGTGGATAGGGCATGAGAACATAAGGGAATGGGATGGTTGAGCTGGAACAGGGAGGGAGGGGGAAAGCAATGAAAGAGATACCATGATAGAGAGAGACATCATGGGGATAGAGAGAAACCCGGTGCTAGGGAAGTTGCCAGGAGTCCCCAAGGATGACCCCAGCCTGGGAAAGAATTTGTTCAGCACATGTGGGAACTAGGGTCAACCTCTAGTAACAAGAATAACAAAAAAGAACAATAAAAGAAGAAACATTGTGGAAATTACAGTGTGGATTTGGGTTTTAACTCATTTTCTTGTAAGAGATTTCAGTAATGAAAATTCAACACTTATTTGAGATCCTTTGCCTCCTGATTTGCATCTTATTTTTATTTGATAAGTTATATTGTCTCTTTTAATAACTGATCTGAATTTTTATAACTCCTCTATGTATCCAACTCCTCTAATGTATTTCTTCCCTGAATTAAATTTCTTACTTGCTTTGGTTTGCCAACTAACACCTGAAGTCTTCTCTTCTTTTCTTGCATTTGTGAAAACACTTCACAAACAGCTGATCATTTTGTACATACAATTTTCAGTTCACTCTTCCCCTAATTTTGTTGTAAATATTACTCCTTGTAATTTTGGCATTGAATATAGAACAAGTTCTTTTGCATTTTTCTTTTTCTTTTTGGAGGGATATCCAGTTTTTTTTTTTTAAATTACATGTGTTCTCAAATTTCTCTGTGTTTGCTAATATCTTCAAGTCTTTTCACATTTGAGAGTGCCCACTTGTTCTCACCAAACAGAAAATTATACTTCAATTGTGTTATGTTTGGCAGGATAGAATACCCTGGAACCACAGTTCCTGTTCCTCAAAACTCTCTAAGTGTAGGCATAACTTGTTAACACCATTTCAAATTCTTATGCTTTTTTTTCCCAGGTGAAATATCCTTCAGTAATGCTGGGGATCCACAATGTGGGAATCTGTAATACCAGGTCTCACAGCAGCCCACAAAACAAAGGAAATACCTTATTTCTATAGTCTTTTAAAGTGAGAAGTCTCTGACAAGAGATAAGTCCTTAGTGTAAGGAGCTTCCATGTGAAGGTACCAGACAGGATATAAGGCTGTAACTCAGATTGCCTTGGGCATGGGAAAGAACCACAGAAGAGCATAACTACTCTCCTGTAATGTGGCAGCATCTGAGAACGAACATTCCACACTTTTTGCTTGTACATAAAAAAGAGTCAACTTTATGGAATGGAGTTTAGGAGGTAGAACGTGAGGAATTTTTGGACACTGATTCAGTTCTGGCTATTCATTACTGAGGTGCGGCATCATGGAAGGCTAAGGTTATCACTGTGCCAGTTAGTCAGTTGGTAATCCCTGAGTTAGGGGCTGCTGTCTGTATTCAGATAACAAAAGGATGTTATACTTGAGATCAACTGATATGTTGGATGAACTGATTTAACAGATGGACTATAGAACATGCAATAAGAATCAAAATGGTTAATACACAATATACATGATGACAGGTATGACCCAGGGGATTCATGAGGAATTCTGAAACCATTTGTCTTGCTCTGATGACAGTTGTTTGATGCTAGAGGCATGGTCAACTTGTTTTTCACTGTGTATTTTAAGAGAGTGAACTACTTTACATAGACACAGCATTCCTTTTATAAAAAGAGGCAAAGCTACCCATTTCTACTGTAAGGACACCTGAGCCTATTATATCTTGGAGTGTGACTGCTGTCAATGAGACTATTCATCAATGATCATAAATTTTTACCATGCTTTGAGAAGTTTTACTTTTATTATGCTTTGAGAGGTTTTATTGATTACCAAATAATTAAAAATTGTTTATATATATAGTAGCCCAGAAGCATGCCTGTGATGTTTGAAATTTTCTTATAATGGCTTTAGTCATTGGCTCTAAAATGATTAAATTAATGATGACTTTCATTTTTGGTTAAGAAAACAAGTAACAATATCATGTATATTGTGTATTGATTAAAGAATCACCCAATAAATGACAAAGGAAGGCAGATAATGAAGCTGATCACAGAAGATTAGGGGACTTCATGTCTCAAGATGATGATGTTCTCAACATTTTATCCAATTTCTTTGAGATAGTAGGTAAACTAGTGGGGTAGAAATGGATGTCTGCTCTCATCCAATATTAGAATCTCTCGACTTGATAAATTAGGTAAATTCGCTTTCCATTTGGATATAACCTTCACATTTGTAAGGCATTTAAGTTGCTAATTCTATTATATCATTATTTATAAATCATATATTACTTACATATTTATATTTTTATATATCCAATGTGATACCATGACCACATAATGTATTACATTACACATGGAGGAGCAAGAGAATGCTGACGCAATTGTCTTAAATACAAGTTGCTTAAGTCTGATATTTGCTTCCAATTGGCAATATAACTAGCTTGCTTGCCCAACATTATTAATACCGTGAATAAAGTCATCCCAAGGAACAGCCAGTCTGTTAGAAACCAAGATTGAACATAGTATGGCAGCTAGTTGTGCACAGTAATTCAGGTACTCAGTACTGTCACTGTGCCTATTGGATTTTCTGTTGCGTGGAAACAAAGTTCTATCATGTTCTGAATATCATTATGCATCCTGGGTAGTACAAATTAAATCCTCCAACTATTCCATGATCTTGTAAATAGAAAGCTGTTTGTGAGATGTCTTACCTAGGGGATTGACTCATATATGAGAAAAATGCCTTGGACACTTGTGGAAGAATCAAAAGTTCCTTGCTAGGCAGAAGGTACTGTCTGAAACCAAGGAAAGAAAATTCTCACTATCTTATATTTGCACCACCTACACAGGAAAATTGTTATTCAGATTATCCTAGTTTCTTAACTAACTCAGATAATACAGGTCCTTTGATTAATCTTCTTGGGATTATGTATCATTATTGAGAATTGAAAATAATTCAATATTGGATGTAATTCAAGAACTCCAAGTGACCTCTCTCCTGCCTTATGTTTCTATACTTCTAGCATATTACAATGAATTATATGACTAAGTGTCTGTCAATATTATCTATCAGTGAAGAATCTTAAGTTTTAAAGAGGATTAAGGAATGAAGGAGCAATTTTCTTACTTCCTGGTCACACAGGCTCTATGTTGAAGCGGACATTGGACAAATGTTGAACTTGTTTTTGGCCTTTGTACAATAGCTCCCAGTGATGGTCTTGTGTAATTACTTATAGTGTTTATGAATCAAAGGGAGACCATTTGAAGACTGGCTGGAGCTAGGTACACATGCCAATTTCTTGTGGAATCTGTTTATTATATTTAGACTATAAGTATCTTTTTGTGCAATTGTTATAGTATATTCTTATAGTAATTTTATTTCTATAGAATGGGTTGTAATGAATATATTTTATTTTTATTCCAGTAATTCACCACTCTCTATTTCTTTGTGTATCTGCCTCAGGGTTCATATGAGTTTTCAGTCTTTTCAAAGAAACAATTTCTGATCTCATTTTTTTTCTTAACTTTCCTTGCTTCCCTAAATTTTTGCCTCAACTTCCTAAACTTTGAAATTCTTCTTCCTGGGAGTATACCAGGGTGGCATTAGATAGATGAAGTCATACTCCTTAGTATGACTATTCTGCCAATATGAGAACTATAGAAGTTGTTATTGCTCCTTCAGTTTTTCTTGGGACAGCCATCTTGTTTGTGGGCAAAGAAGTAACAGAGAGTATGATGATGCTCTGTGAGTGACCACAACTCTTCTTTTTCAGTTGTTCATTCAGTATTCATAAGCTGTCTTCTTCATGTGAAGTACTCAGAAATTATATGAGTCAGATATTGATTCTAGCCTCAAGGATCTTGTATTGACATAGAAATAGTATACAACCGGCAACATTTGACATTATGGGCATACCAGCTTCTCTCTCTCTCTCTCTCTCTCTCTCTCTCTCTCTCTCTCTTTTCTCTCTCTCCCTTCTTCCCTTCCTTCTATCCTTCACTCCTTTCTTCCTTCTTCATTTTGGAGACAAGTTATTACTGTAGTCTAAGTTACCCTGGAACTCACTATGTAGTCGATATTTGACTCAAACTCATAGAAATCCTCCTGCCTAACTTTCCCATTGCTGGGGTTATAGGTGTGATTACCTCATTTTTTTGGGAAACTTCTTTCACAGATTAAGGCCATCACTTTGTTTGTCCTTTTCTATTTCTTGAATGTTCACCAGTTCTTTAGTCTGATTTCTCATCTTTCTGATATTTAAACATGGCATGGCTCCTGGGCTCAGTCTAGACAATTATTTTGTTTTCATCTTGGATAATTATTTTGTTTTCATCCTGGCTTTGCTTGTTTACAAAGTCATCCTTAAATATTTTTAAATGAAATTTTTATTCTGATGACTTCTAAGTTTCTATTTCTAACTCATACTTCTCTTCTCCAGTTCAAATTTGTATGCCCAAGTGTCGGGTAAGTATCTGAAATTTGACATCTCATGCCACATTCTGAGGTCTTCCATTTGCCCCTTGGCCCTCCGTATCTACTTTCCCAGTAGCTGTAGCTATTATTCTTTGAAATCTTAAATCCTCCAAATCTTGCCTATTCCAAAGAATAATTGTGGACAGAATGTTGAGAAAGTGAACTCTCAATAGGGAAAGGGAAAGTTTTTAGGCATGACCATATAAATTACATGTGAATAATTCCTGGGACAAACACAGTTTAAGCAGAGCTAATAACTTCCAAAGGTTTTTGTTGTTTATCTGCCAATAGAAACATGCTTTGATGCCAGGTATGAAAATTCTGTGAACTAAAACCTGATTGCTGTATCTTAAGAGATGTTTACCAGCCTTGGGATGTAGAGAAAAGGTTATTAGACATGGCAGTACTTTGTGTAAATGTAGACTCTACCTCCTGCTAGGAGGCATGGTATTAAAAGCAGAATCAGTAGCTGAGAGCTGTTGATTTACCAATTAACCACATATGTAGTCTAGTAAACATTTTTATTTGAAAATTTTTGTGATTACTAGGGATAAAAATGCTATATAAAACTAATAAAGACTGTGCTGGATCAGTACTGAGGGCAACCATGTCCAAACTCATTCTCATCATTGGTGAGTATGTAATCATATGTAGAGACTTCTTACCTGATTTCTTCATTATTATTTTTAAATGATATTGATATGTATATGATGTTTGTGCTGACTGCTTGTTATTGGATTAACAATTTCCCCTGGGAAGACTATTTTCTCTTACTCTCAGCATTTGTTGGTTGGCTGTAGTTCTTTGTGTAGGGTTGAGACCAGGTAAAATTACCCCCTTTTATGTTAGCATTTATATTGGTACTCTTTCTCAGGCATCCATATAGATGAGACTTCATGGGTGTAGTTAATCTGACATTTCTAGAAGAGGAAATCTCACAGAAATCTTTCTGATCCTCTGGCTTTTACAATCTTTCTACCCCATCTTCTACTATAATCCTTGAGACCTGGATACAAGAGTTATATTATAGATGCATCAGTTAGGGCTGGGCACCATATGGTCAATTGTTCTCTGCATTTTGATCAATTACCAGTTGTGATTTTCTGTAATGGTCTCAATTTGCTGCAAGGAAATGTTTATTTAATGAGAGGTAAGAACCACACTTAACTGTGGGTAGAAGGATAATATAATGTATTTAGAAAACATGCTGGTTTAGCAAAGTGGAAGCTGGATGCTTTCCTCCAAGGTTCAGGATTTCACTAGCCCTGAGTAGTTGGCCATGTTTCCAGGCATGGTTTCCCTCTGTTGATTGAACTAGGTTTCTTTCTTTCTAGTTTTATATTTATTTACTTGATTATGTCTGTAGAATAGCTTTGTCTAAGATGAAGATCAGAAGTACTGTGGCCAAACTGTGTATGCAGCTACTCAGAATTATTCCTTAATTATCCTGTATAGTCTTCCTGAGTCAGTGATGATATAAAGTGTAACTCTTAGAAATTTAGACATTTATACAGCATGATTTTATAGATGTTTTAGGTATTTCAAAAATGTATTAGCTGCACTAAATCTGTAGTTTCCAAACTTTGCTGAAATTCAGAACTTTCAAAAAAATGAAACATCAACCTTAGTCTGTAAAATAGTCAGAGTAATAGTGGTCTTCTCAGCTTGATGATGGTCCAAGACTATAATTCTAGGACTCAAGATCCTGAGGCAGAAGAAACTCTAGGATACAGCCAGCCTAAGTTCTAAAGTGAGAGCCTGTCAAAAGAAAATGTATTGTGTTAAAGCTGAGTAGCAGCATCTTGAGTCTTACATCATAGCTCCTCTAGCATCATTCCAGAGGGTTTTGCAAGAGCCTTCATATGAAACATCTCAAAACTCCAGGAGAAATCTAATTCTGTGCTTTAGATGATGCTTTGTATGTTGGAAGGCTAAAATCATCCAATCTTTGGAATGAGAGGCAGATTTGAACATGTGGTCCCTGAGTAGAGTGAATTTGTATTTTTTTCTTTTAAAAAATCATTTCAATGTTTATGAAAACCCACTTAATGACTTTTAAAGAAGAAACGTGGCTATATTTACACTTTAAATAATGCATTAATCTTGAACATCATGGGGAGAGAAGGAGGAGACATTGAAGGCCAATTTAGCACTAGGCTCATTAAGCAGTTTGGTAAAGTATTCTCAGATTGAAGTAATAAACATAATAATAATTTTCTAGTAGAAGTCTCAAGACAGGTTAGAGAATTGTTAAAGAGTTATGGGTTGTTGTAGCTAGAGTTTTCCGCCTTGCCCACAGTCAGGACAAATCTCTGTCACACGCCAGTCCCACAGCCGCTCAGACCCAACCAAGTAAACACAGAGACTTATATTGCTTACAAACTGTATGGCCGTGGCAGGCTTCTTGTTAATTGTTCTTATATCTTAAAGTAACGCATTTCTACAAATCTATACCTTGCCACGTGGCTCGTGGCTTACCAGCATCTTCACGTGCTGCTTGTCCTGGCAGTGGCTGGCAGCCTCTCCTTCTGCCTTCCTGTTCTTTTATTTCTCCTCTGTTAGTCCCGCCTATACTTCCTGCCTAGCCACGACCAATCAGGTTTTATTTATTGACTAATCAGAGCAACTTGACATACAGACCATCCCCCAGTACAGCCAAGTGCAGACCATCTCAAACACCTGCACTCAGGCCCATGGTCCTAATCATCCTCTATGCAAATCTGCTGGGCAACGCCATAAAGAACCCAAGAAGGGCTCCCACAGGACATACATTAACATCCCACAGCAGGTTGTATTATTTAGTTTTTTTTTTTTTTTTTTTGGTTTTTCAAGACAGGGTTTCTCTGTGTAGCTTTGCGCCTTTCCTGGAACTCACTTGGTAGCCCAGGCTGGCCTCGAACTCACAAAGATACGCCTGCCTCTGCCTCCCGAGTGCTGGGATTAAAGGCATGCGCCCGGCTATTTAGGGTTTTTATTGCTGTGAGAAGACACTATGATCACTGCAACTCTCATAAAGTAAAACTTTTAATTGAGGTAGCTTGCTTACAGATTCAGAGGTTCAGTCCATTATCATCACTGTGGAAAGCATGGTGGTATGCAGGCAGATGTGGTGCTGGAGATGAGTGTGCTACATCTTGTAGGCAACAGGAAGTCAACTGAGACACTGGGTGGTATCCTTAGCCTAGGAAACCTGAAAGCCAGCCCTCACAGTGACATACTTCCTCCAACAAGGCCATACCCACTCCAACAAAGTCATAATGCTACTCCCTCAGAGATTATGGGGACCAATTACATTCAAACTACCACATGGGTGAAATTCTGAAAGAATTTTAGAGGGGGCCCAAAGAAGAATTTAAATGTACTGTGTAAAGTCTACAGCTAAAACTGATTTAGCAAATAATAATGCAGAACAGAGCAAAAGAGGAACAGTCACATGCATTTTAGGTGTTTTTCTGAAGGCCAAGGGCATACTTCTGTCTAAATATTGAGATGGTTTCTTTTCTTGAAACTGTCACCTTGCCTTCTGGCTAAGTACTCACTAATTGTCATATAAATATATTTGATGCTTCATTTTTACTGTATTTTCAGCCAATCCATCTTCTAGAGCCCTTATATTCAACAAGAAGAATTACATGGAAGATGAAATACAGGTTTATGGCTAGTTCTGAGTAGCGAAAGAACAGGTTGGAGGGTGTATTTGCAAAAAGGATCACCACTTGGTACAGCTCAAAACCATTGCCGAGGATGTAACAATCTATAATAAGCAGAGCAGCCCACAAGCTTCTGAGTTAGATCCTAGTGAATAGCAGGTAAATGTGTTCTGTGTTTCTAGGTCTCAATGTCCTCCTACTGAATGTCCAGCTGGGTAAGTCATTGAATGTATATTTTATTATTAACAAAGCCTCAGATCTCCATAAATTACTTATAATCCAATATTATTCTTAATATAGGTGATTATTAAATTACATTCTAATATTTATTTTTGAAAAACACCTTACCAAGAAAAAACATATACTAGGAAATGAGATGGGTTTACTTAGCAGAGAGTGTACTGTTTCAGTTCTATTGTCCCTGCCATCATGTACAGCATGGCCACCAGAGAGCTAGAAATCAGTCACCACATAGCTCTACATGACAACTGGACCCCTGTTATTACAAATCTAAGAAAACCAAACCCCCAGTGAGTTTTCCAAAATTGAACATAAGCTACTTTAAATCAGTTACTGTTCTTAAATTGGAGTTATGGGTTAGTCTGTGGGAGTTTTCACAATCACTTCTACCCAGAAATCAGGCATCTGAGTTACAGGAAAGGAAGGAAGCAAGGGAAAACTATGAACACAGGTTATCAGCATTAACAAAAGGCTGTTATCCTTATTCCTCACCTCTCACAGGCTCTGCCTACCAGCTGATGTGTTACTTCAACACCTGGGCTCACTATCAGTCAGATGTGAAAGGTATTAAGCCCAATGACATTGACCCCTGCCTGTGTACTCACTTAATCTATTCCTTTACTGGGATGTGGAAAAACAATATCACCACGACCCAATCGAAAGCCTTGGATGACTACAAAGACTTTAATGACTTGAAAAAAAGGTAAGAGAAAGAGAAGGTGTGTAATTTGGTGTCTTTGGGGTCAATAGTTGTCACGTCAATGCTCTTTAATAGTACAGAGTTGATGAATTTGAAATAGAGTCTCAGTTGCTCAGTTGATGCCTTTCATTTCCACAAAATGACACATATTATGACTAAAACCATAATATTTTGAAACATTTATATATTATGAAATTGTTCTTGAGGTAATTAATGTATATATTATCTTGAACACATGTATAAAATTTTATTATATTTATTTATTGTGTCTGTAGATATGAATGAATGTTCACAGGCATGCCACAGCACATATGTGGAGGTCAGTGGACAACTTGCAGGAGTCAGCTCTCTCCTTTCACATGTGGGCACTGGGAATTGAACTGAGGTCATCAGACTTGATGGCAAGCACATTTACCCACTGAGGCATCTTTCCTGCCCTTGAACACTTCTATTTTTAATATTCAAGTCTGTTTAAAGTTTCCAAAATGCTGCTTATTATTATATACTATAAGCACCATGTGGTATAAATGTGGCATATTGAATTTATATTTCCTAAATCAATGAGATTTTGTACTTCTTGCACATATTCCTAATGTAATCCTCTTTCCCCTAATCAGGTCATGATAAGTACCAATCTGTTCTACGTTTGAGTTTAAATATTCAAGAGTTCACTCATGCACTGCTTGTCTTGCTGTGTGTCACCTATTTTGTGCACCCGCATGTCCTCTGTGTTTACACTTGCTGTTATAAATGACATATTTCATTCTTTTTATGGTTTAATTTCAATGCTTATATGTAGCATGTACTTTCTGTCTACTTATTCACCAGAGGACACAATAGACAACTTCATACCTTACATATTGTGAATTTTACAGTATCAGCACCATATCTTCAACATACTTATTTCATATTCTTTGGAAAGGATCCAACTTGTCAACTTTCTGGATTTAATGACAATTCTATTAGTAACGTTTAAAGGATTATTTATATTATTTCCCTATTGGCTATATTAAATCTGTACCAATAGCAACGAAGTGTTTTCTTTTTAGATTTCTTTGACAATATAGTTATGTTTTATATTTTTATTATGGTTATTCTAGCAGGTGAAGGCAACATTTCAATATGGTTTTAATCAAATTAACTCTGATTTGTATGGTCTTAAGTTACTTTTTCCGTACACTTATCAGTGTTTTGTTTTGTTTTAAAAAATGTCCAGTCATGATTTTAACGCATTTTTCACTCAGGTTGTTTATTCTCAGAGGCTTTGATTCCTGAAATATACCTTCTTGATATTCCTGAATATTAACCATTTACCAGATAAATGGTTTCCAAATATTTTCTCTTGTGCTCTAGTCTGTCTCCTTGGTCTGTTAATTGTGTCTCCTTTGCTGTGAGAAGATGCAGTATGATATAGCCCCAATGAACATCTTTCCTTCTCTTGCTGGTGTCCTGGGGATCTTTCTAAAAAGTCACTGTTGTGGTCACAGTTGTGCAGATTTACCCCCTTTCAGGTAGTGTGATAGTTTCACAACTTATGTTTGTGTCTTTAATCTATTTTGGCTTAGTATTTACATATGATGTGAGGTAGTAGTCCAATTTCATAATTCTACCTGCAGATAAATATGTGCATAATGTGTATCACCTACTCTGCTTAGTATTTTAAAAATTAGCTATTTTATTCCTTTCTTGGTGTTTTTAATCAGTAAAAAACTCCATGATCTCAGTTAATTACATCAGAAAGAAAGAGGTTGAACAAAGTATAAATTAGACATGAAATAACTCAACAATCAGAAGTTTTCTGGATTTTAATAGAATCATCTTTTATGAAAAATGGAAGAATTCCTGGTATCTTGGAATTTACAGATCTGTTCAGTATATTCACATGATTCACATAAGACAAGGAAGACAGGCAACTACTACCATGATTAATGGCATTATCATGCATACAGCTAGAATTTTACATACATGGATACAGCTAGAATTTAAGCTATTATTTATAATGGGATAACCTCTTTTAGATTTCTTGCATCACAGATTACCCCATAATATGTGAGTCCTTTTTCCAGCACAACAGACTCAGAATCCCAAGGAGGAAGATGCAATGCACCTAAAACTTTAGTGTTGTCTTCTCATGAAACTTGCAGTTTGGAAATTGATATTTTAGAACCACTATTCCCAAGAATGTGTGTATTTCCCACCCACTGAATTTGAATTAATTGTCATTGATACTGAAAACATAAACATATATCTCAAATGAGATCTACCATTTTATTTCATTGAACAGGATTTGAGCTAATTGAGCTGTTAAGTTGTAAGCAGTAGAAATATTGTCCAGGCTTTTCTTTGCATGAATTGTGGAGGACAAGCATGGGAGGAATTGGAGTGGGGAGAGGAACAGATGGGAGAGATGTAGACACAGTGCTCATGTATGACATTCTTTAAAAAAACTACTTAGACACACACATACATACATACATACATACATACATACATACATACACATACATATAAGAGTATACAATAGCAATTGGTGAAAAGGAGGACATGAATTTGAAGGAGAATAGGGAGGTGTATATGGGAGGATTTGGAAAGAGGAAAGAGGAGGGAACATATTTATATTATAATCTCAAAAATAAAAGTATTAACTTACAAAACCCTGTACTTTAGGTTAGATTTGTGCAGGTGACATTGGTGCTATTTAGGATAATGGCAATTCAAAAATATTTTGTAACAAAAGTTCCAGTAGTGGGAAAAATGGTTTGCAAATTTATTTTTATCATACCATGACAAGAACGAGTAAGATGAACAGGTCCAATATTACAAACAGTGCCGTTTTAAATCGTAGGACCCATTTTGAATTTGAATTTTCTCTTTTCTGTTCTTTTAAAGGAACAACCAGCTGAAAACACTTCTGTCCATTGGATGCTGGAACTTTAGAGCTGCCCCGTAAGTCCTCTGCAGAGAGATTCTAATTTATTTACCGTTGAAGACAAGCTAGTACTGCATGCTCTCTGTCTCCTTACACTTTCCAATATTACATAGAGTACTAAGGGTGTCTACTAAATGAATATGTTAACTAGATAAATTTTTATACTGGAACTTCAATACTAACTAAAAGACATTGGAAAGAGTAGTGTGTATTTCACATTTAAATTTGAATGGATATTCTGGTACTCCATCCCCTAAGCTTTTGTCACCTGAGTGCTCACAAACCTCCTTCTTAAAATATCTTAGAATACAAAGCCAGAGGAGCAACTGGAATGCTTTTGCTCTTTATTTCCAAAAGAAGTAAAAAGAAATGAGGATGCACAAATAATAAGACTTTTTTGAGAGCACATGAACTTGGGAACTATTTAAAGGCCAAACATGCTGAGCTTTGTTAGCTGCTTTCAAGACAATAAGATCATTGAAGGCTGAGGCAGGGAGACGTGGCTAGCCGCCACAAGGAGAAGTATGATGTAAGATACCCGTAAACCACAAGCCATGTGGCAAGTATAGATTTATAGCAATTGGTTAATTTAAGACATAAGAACAGATAGCAAGCAGCCTGCCACAGCCATACAGTTTACAAATAATATAAGCATCTCTGTGTGTTTACTTGGGGGACACACAGTGGAAGTGGGAGAGATTTGTCCTGACTGTGGGCCAGGCAGGACCAGGAAAACTTCAGCTCCAAATTCCAAAGAAATTTAGAATCGGTAATAATAAAATAAATTGAAAGTCTTCCAAAAGCAGGGATTATACCAGGATGCCAAGAGAAACCCAGAGAATTGATTTAATCTGCAGGAAGGTCATGATGAAGTTCTCAGAGGCAGATATTTATCAATCAAACATTTGTATTCTAGTGTGTTCAGATTCCTGATGCCTTATTATGATTGCTCTGGGTCTTCCTTAGTTTTATCACCATGGTCTCTACTCCTGAGAGCCGTCAGTCTTTCATTACTTCAGTTATCAAATTCCTGCGAAAGTATGCATTTGATGGACTGAACTTATCTTGGCAGTACCCTGGCTGTCATGGAAGCCCTCCTAGGAACAAGCATCTCTTTACTGTCCTTATACAGGTAAGTAAAGCAGGAATAACTTTTTTCATTCCTAGAAAATTCAAAGCTATCTCTTTCCAAAGAACTCACACCTGCCTATGTCAATGAGGCTAAGGGCCTGAGTAAATAAGTCATGGCCCTTAAGGGACAACTGACTACAATCATTTTACTAAGCAAGCATCGTAACGAAGTGACTCCTAACAACACACTGCTATAGCCACAGAGTGTGCATCACTTAACCTTCATAAGGGAAGCTTCTATTTGGAGTAAATGGTAATTAACACAGAAACCAAAAACTGAAGGAGGCAGGTTTATTTTAAACACCGTAAGTGGTGGATGATTTTGAGGAAACAGTCTTTCCAAGTCTTTTCCAACAAAACTAGACATAAATTTAGATTTATAGAGTCTTAGTATTGGAAAGATCCTTATTTATCATTACTTCATTCAAAAAGCTATGTGGTAGTCATTTTCACCACATGCTTTCTTAAAACACAAGAAGTGTGTGTGTGTGTGTGTGTGTGTGTGTGTGTGTGTGTGTGTTGTCTGAATCTACTTTTGTACAATAGAAGCGGGCACTGGATCCCACTGACTACAGTTGTAGACAGTTGAAAGCCACCATGTAGAAGCTGGGAATTGAACTCATGACGTCTGGAAGAGCAGCCAGTGCTCTTAACTGATTAGCTATCCCTTCAGCCCCTGACCACGTATGTTTAAGACCAGTAACTGATTTTATCTTAACATTTTTTCATTTGGTTAACACAAGTATTACACACACACACACACACACACACACACACACACACACACACACATGCACGCACATACACACACACACAGAGAGAGAGAGAGAGAGAGAGAGAGAGAGAGAGAGAGAGAGAGAGAGAGAGAAAACCCCACCACACACATGAAGTAGGGTTACCATATAATGGAGGTGTACAATACAATAACTCACCTAAGATCATATGCTACCAAATACAAGCCTCCAATACCAGAAATGAGAAACATCTTTTTGAGTTGTTGCCCAGTGGTTCCCACAAACTTCCCAAACATTGCAGTCTATTGCCAATACTATTGGTTACACTTGACAACTTTATGGTAAAAACCTTATTGGTGAAGTTACCACAATCTTGAGTCATACAGCATAGAGAAATCTAGGTGGCACTCAGATGGGACATTCATTCCTGCTGGCTAGTATTCATAGTTCTTGAACGTGCTATACAAACCCTCAGAGAAAATAATTAATCATTAATCTCCCATGCAAGGGACAGTAATAACCTGTCCTCAAGATATCCCCACTGATTCAATAGTGACATGAATGTTATGTGAGTAATGAACCAATTTTTGATTGAATTTAAGACCTGATTCATGAGAAAGAGCCCACGTCAGACAATGTCAAAGAGGCCAAGAACCTGAGTAAATAGGTCATGGCCCCTATGGGATGACCAACTACAGTTATGTCACTAAATGAACATAGTAACAAAGTGATTCCTAACGACACACTGCTATATCCATAGAGAGTGCATCACTTAACCCTCATAAGGAAAGCTTCTTTTTGGAGTAAATGGTAATTAACATAGAAACCCAAAATTGAAGGGGGCATATTTATTCTAAAAGCCATAGGTGGTAAATGATTTTGAGGAAACAGTTTTATGGACACAAGGCTGATATACATATGAACTTTCAGAGACTGTGACAGCATGTCCAAGAACTGCAAAAGCTCAAGCCAGACAAAATTCTAGCAGAGAAGACATGAAGTGGGCATAAAATCACATTCCTAGCTAAGGAGCCATATATAATTCACAGGTTCTAGAAGAGAGAAAGTAAATTTTCCTTAATTTAACACTGGGTATATCAACCACATTCCAAAGCAGGCTCTGTGTGCAAGAGTAGTTAGGCCATACAAACTGGACTCTTTGCTTTGTTTTGTGTAGCATGAAAGAGAACATGAATATGGACAAACAGGAAGGTGTAGGAGGGTCTGGGAGAAGTGGAGAGAGTTAAATTAATATGTTTAAAAGATATTGCATGGAATTCTCAAGGAATCAATAAAAATTATTGAAACATAATAATTGCAGAATATTTTGATAAATGACATGATAAATAAATATAAGGCACAATAAATAACATACTACACAGTTACCTAAATGTTCATGGAAAGATTAAAAAGGGCTTTCCTAGGTACTATTTATTTTCTGTTGCTGTAATAAAATGGTAAAATACCATGACAAAGGTTTTTTATTCCTTACAGATTCAGAGAGTTAGAGTCCATAAGGTGTGGACAGCATGGCAGTAGGCAGCAGGCATGGTGGCAGGCAGAGTGTTATGAGAGCTCACATCTTGAACCATAGCATGGAGCAGGGGGTGAAAATTTGAAGTAGACACGGCTTTTAATCTGAAAGTCCAGCCTGATGACTTTCTTCTATCAAGGCTGTACCATCTTAACATCTCCAAACAGATCACTGACTAGGGACCTGTTCAAATGCCTAAGACTATGCCACTATACTGCATACAATAGTTTATCTCAGTGATGAAAATAGCCTGATGTCATTAAATTAATAATACATGGGGATTGCATTACGTGTATGGATGAATCTGTGAGAACATGTGAGACTCAAGCATGTGAGACTGAAGAGGTGAAAATAATAAAATCATGTGGAAACTTGGATATTAGGCCAAGAAATCTGAAATTTATCCTCAAGACAATGGAGGAATTTTAGGACTTGACACAGTATATAAATATGATGAAATTTTCTTTTTGCAAGAATGGTCTGACATTCAAGCAGGGAAGAAAATTAGAGCTGAAGAGGTAAATAAAATATAGGGAGGTTTTGGATGAAATCAAACAAGAAGTGATCAGCGCCCCAACAATGGCTCTTAACACTGAAGGCAGAATATGAACAGAAATATAAACAGAATAAAAATTATCAAGAATGATCAATTATTTTGAAATCTAAACTGTGGAGGAGTCTTAAGTTTCTAGCATTGAGGAATAAATTGGATGTTGCTAAGTAACATGGTAAATGGAGAAAGAGAAGTGGATTGTAAATAAGAACTATCTCTCAACATGAGTATTATGTATCTGGAATAGTCTAAAGGCATAGGATGAATACCCACCTGGAGTTCATGCCAAAGTATTTGACTAGATACATTGTACTGAAGTCATCAGCTAAGGTAGGTTATCACCAAAAAGAAAAAAATAAATGGGACAATAAAAGTAAAGGTAGCCATGTAGATTTTATGGTTACTCTTTGAAGACAGATTCACATTTTTATATTAGTCCAAACCCAAGATCATCAGCCAAATTCTGAATGTGTTACATGGTAATCAGGCACCATGGGAAAAGCCAGCTTACTCTTTCTTTCCCCACTGGCTCTTCTTGTTTTTATTAGTTCCCTGAGAATTCCATATAGTATGTTTTAATCATATTTGGCTATCTTATAACTCCTCTAAGATCTACCCTCCATTCCTACCCAACTAACTTTACATCCTAATTAAAAAAAATCCCACTCAGTCCAATTGGTTCTGCCTATATATTGTTGGATGTGTGGCCTTTCGTTGGAGCATGATCAATGTACTAGGATCTACACTCTTAAAGAAAACTGACTATCCTCATCCCAGTGGCTATCATCTGCCAATAGAACCTTAGCTAGGGTTTTGACTTTGTGTCTAGCTCCTCTCTATGCTGGAATTTTGTCTAGCTTGTGCTTATATAGGTCCTATGCATGCTGTCACAATCTCTGTGAAATAATATGTGTATTTGCCCTTCTTGTGCAGAAAACAATGTTTCCTTGTGGTCATCCACCATCTCAAGTTCACAAATTCTTTCTGACCCTACTTCTGGAAAGGTCTCTGAACTGTTGGGGGAGGGGCTGTGATGACCCACTTAAGGTTAAGCATTCCACAGTTTCTTCTTTGCACTTTGGTCTAGTGTGGTTCTCTGTGTTAAACCATCTACTATAAATAGTAGCTTCTCTGATGAGGGTTGGGAAATGTATTAACTATGGGTCTAACAATAGGTTATTCAGAGTTGGTTTAATACCATGTCCATTTAGCAGAATAATGGTAGATTCTTCTCAAGGGTCTATGACTTGTCTATCTCCAAGTTTTTTGTTGTTTTGTTTTTGTCTTAATAATGATGGTGAGTGTGAGTTTTTTTCTTCTTATGGAATTGGCCCTAAATCCAATTAGAAAGTGTACCAGTGGGCATGTCAGGCATACCTTATCCATTTTGTCATTACTGTAAGTCTCAGAGTTCACAGCTGGGTAAGAGTGGTAATTATTTTTTCACTTTAGTACATTGATAACACCTTCTAGTGTCACAAAACTATCTAGCAGGGATGAAGCTTGCTAGCTTGATTTCTCCATGTTCTTGATTTCTCCACATGACATAATTATGTAGTGTGTTCTGGAATGAGGTCTTGCCAAAAATGTTGGGAGGGCAGCCAATCTGTTGGAACTCACTAGCCAACAACCCCCAAAGAGATAACTTATTCCTGACATTTTGCTTTTTATTTATTATCTTGTGGTATCTAGTAGGGGGATTATTGCTCCCTTATAGGGTGAGTCCATTTTAACTATTTTTATATGTGTGCATGCATATATTTTAAGAAGGCTCTAAAGTAGCAATTTAAAATTTATGGAACAGTTTTAATTATCAAAAACAATATCTGGACTCTTAGCTATAAGAGGACTCCAGTTGCCGGGCGGTGGTACCGCACGCCTTTAATCCCAGCACTCAGGAGGCAGAGCCAGGCGGATCTCTGTGAGTTTGAGGCCAGCCTGGACTACCAAGTGAGTCCCAGGAAAGGCGCAAAGCTACACAGAGAAACCCTGCCTCGAAAAAAACAAACAAACAAAAAAAAACAACAACAACAAGAAAAGAGGACTCCAGTCATATTTATAATTTCCAGACATCGGTTCTATTTTTTCCCCATTGACACAATGGAGAATAAAACAATGCATTCTGAAATGTACAGGTTCAATATTTGAAGATACTAAAGCACCATGCTTTTAATGCTTCTCCCAGTTGAATGTCCTAGTCACTTTAACTACTATCTCCATAACAATATTCTGAGCCCTTCTATTAAAATAATTTCTGATACTCTAAAATAATGTTGTAGTAAGTGTAAAACCTAATAGTCTAAATAGGATTTGAATCACAGAACATACCAAGGAATTATCATCTGGTAGTGAAAGTGATCTGTCTTCCAGCTGTTTTCCCTTCTCCGTTACTTTGGAGGGACTATAAGTCTCATGAAATAGGTCTCCTGTTGAATAATTTGAACCAGTTGTCTTCACAACTGAAAGCTGGATCTAGGGTATAAAAGCAAGTGTAGTTCCAGAGCATGATGATGCAGGGGATGCATTGATAGATATTTAAGACCTTTATCTTGGTTTTGAATGACTACTAACTTTCTGTGTGACTTTGTGTGAAATCTCTATTATATGTGAATATTAGACATTTGTAAAGTTTATTAACATCATCTACCCCAATTACTTTATTGAGATGTTCACATTCTAAAATAAGGTAAAATATGTAAAAGCACTTCAACATGTATTTAAGGGGATAAACTAATTCCAGTAATATCATCTTATACCTTGTTACTCTGTAGGAAATACGGAAAGCATTTGAGAAGGAGGGGAGTAAGAATAAAAGGCCTAGGCTGTTGGTCACTGCCTCAGTTGCTGGTGTTGTCCCCACAATCAAATCCGGCTATGAGATCCCCCAACTGTCACAGTAAGTGATGCACATTTTACTACTAGAATGTGAGTAGAGTTTTCTCATCTTTGGAATGTCTTACTGCCCAAAGACTTTGCTCAGAGGTTTTTAAAGGGTGTTTTTCTGCTGTAAGTATGGGGAATAGCCATAAGAAATGATTATAAGAACTTTTTCCCCTTACCCAGGTCCTTGGACTATATTCAACTCATGACCTATGACCTCCATGGATCTTGGGAAGGCTACACTGGAGAAAACAGTCCCCTTTACAAATCTCCAACTGAAACTGGGATCAAGGCCTTCTACAACATAGTAAGATACTGCACAGACAAGTGAAGAGACAAATCATATGGAGATTTAGGTACATAATCAACACAATTAATGCAAACGTCATCTTCTTAAGTCACCAATCATGTCTAATTCAGCATATATTCACATTCATCAAAATGTTTTAGAAGAAATGACCTCATCCCCTTTAAGTTAACACAGAGAAATTTGAACTGATAGAATGAAGAGCCAGAATAGTTAATCATAGGTTGTCAGTGGCTTGGGCCCTGTAGCTAACTTTTGTCCCTGCAGAAATACATCATGGAAAATTGGAAGAAAAATGGGGCAGCACCTGAGAAGCTCATTGTTGGATTCCCAGCATATGGACACACCTTTATCCTGAGTGACTCCTCTAAAACTGAAATTGGTGCCCCTAGCAATCGTGGTGGCCATCCAGGACCCTACACAAAGAAAACCGGACTCTGGGCCTACCATGAGGTCAGTAGGTGGCTAAAAGTGCTCTATGGATTTCATGCACTTACACTGAAAAAATGCTGATTCTGAATTTTCATTTTATCTCCTACTTACACTAAGCAGAATATTATTTCAAGGAATTAAATTTTTATACCATTATCTGTAAGTAACCAGAAATGATAACCAATTAGTAACACACTGTCTTTTCAATTTGAATACCATATTCTTAAGTACATTTGTATATTTCCATAAATAAATACACAAACAACCAAAAATCTCAGATTTCCATGGATTACAGAAAGAACCAAAGACTGAAAATAAGGACCATCTGTGAACATTTAAAAAATAGCTTAAGATGGAGGTATAGCTCAGTTGTTCATCTCTTGCCTAGGACATATACAGCCCTAGCTACAATTTCTAGTAATAAAAATGGGCTCATACTGTACAGTGATATATTACTAATATAGTTGGCAGGCATGGTACCTCACACCCATTGCTTAATAGAGGTAGGAGTATCACCATTTTGAAGTGAGTCTAAGCTATATGATCCCCTCTCAAACAAACAAAAAAAAGGACTGCAGATATAGATCAATGGTAAAGCACTTACTTACCATTGGAAGGCCTTGGGTGTGATATCCAGTACACAAAATAAAACACATCTGAATCTTCTTAACTACAAATGTAATCAATTAGAGAATTGGGGAAATCTTTGTGGAGATAATAAAAGGAAGGAAATCAACTATGTATACACATTTTTTCTTACATGGAATTAATATTTAAAGGATCTGAAATTCTTACTCTTTAAGATTTGCACATTCCTGAAAAAGGGAGCCACTCAGGTCTGGAACGCTGCTCAACAAGTTCCCTATGCCTACCATGGTAATGAATGGGTTGGCTATGACAATATCAAGAGCTTTCATATCAAGGTAAAGTCAGTCCCTTGGATGCTCTGGGTCCTGACTTTGAGTCCCAAGAAACCAAGTGATACCTGCTGTTCTTTTTTCTTAACCAGGCTCAGTGGCTTAAGAAGAACAGCTTTGGAGGTGCCATGATCTGGGCTATTGATATGGATGACTTTAATGGCTCTTTCTGTGATCAAGGTAGATTCCCCCTGACCTCCACCTTGAAGAAAGTACTCAAAGTACACAGTGCAAGTAAGTGACAGTAAGAGCATGAGGGTATCTAAGTATTCCTTCATCAACTCAGAGGAAGCCTTGACATTCCCATACTCTTTCCCAGTGATATTCTACTATTTTCTCCAACTGCTCATCACCATGCCACAAGTTTTTTACTCTACAAGAAATCAGGACTACTTAGTTTTTTATTGTTTTCTTATTTGTTTCTAGATCAGCTAAGCACCTTGGGAAGATTTAACAGGAAGTACTAGCCAGTAATCACATAAACCTAATCTATCATCCATGGGAATTACCAATGCCTATATTAATTCTATGTTTTTTCTTAAAGTGCATTTGTTTATTACTTATATCTACATCCTCCAGAAAGGTTTTGTATACACTAAGTGGTCGGTGGGTATTTCTTGGAAGTCTTATATGGGGAATGTCTTAGGGTCACTATTGCTGTGATGACTAAAAGCAACTTGGGGATGGAAGTTTTTATTTGACTTAGACTTCCACATTACTGTTTGTCATGGAATCTAGGGCAGGAACTCATGAGGGACAGGAATCTGGAGGCAGGAGCTGATGCAGAAGCTATGGAGAAATGTTTCTTATTGACTTGCTCCCCATGTCTTGCTCTGCATGCTTTCTTATAGAATTTAGGACCAAAAACCCAGGAACGGCACCACCCACAATGAGCTGGGCCATTCCTCATAAATCACTAATTAAGAATATACCCAATAGGCTTGCCCACAGCTCCATCTTGTGGAAACATTTTCTTAATTGAGATTCCCTCCTCTGAAATGACTTTAGCTTATGTCAAGTTGGCATAAAACTATCTAGCAAAGGGAGTTGACTTTTTAAATTGTGAGGTGAGGAGGCTTGATATAATAACTGCTTGAAATTTCTGATCTTATCTGAGGGATCCTTGAGTTAATTGTACTCCAGCACCTCTATGCCCCGTTTTTCTCTTGTCTAAGAGCAGCCAGCCTCCTCACAGGAACTCATGGATCTATATGTTTTTTATTTGTTATTATGCTATATGTTTTAGGTTGCAAAGTTACTGCTATTCCAGCCAGTGGGGTTGGGAGGCAGAACTTGGAGCCTGTGTTGCTACTCAGTAGCAAATAACAGAATACCATCTGGAGCTTCCTGAGTGAAATCCTTGTCCAGAACTGCCAGGAAGAATCTGTCTTCAAGACCATTCAACAGTGCTGAGCTAGACTTAAACACTATCTGCTACCTTTTCCCAGAGCTGTAAACAGTCTTTTTTGCCCTTTTCTAGGACCATCTTAATTCTATATAATGTACTAAAATAAAATCAGCAGTCATAACACGAGTGCCTTTGGTTATTTGATAATTCAACACAAACTCATATTTATTTATTCTTTTAAAAATATTTTTATTTTTATTTGATAATTACAGAGATCTATATAATTAATTTTGATCTCATCCATATCACACTGCTTGCTCCTTTATGTCTTCTTTTCCTAATATTGCTATTATTTTAGTGCTCCTGTCTACAATTAGCTCTGATCCTATGCATATAGGTACTGTAATATGCCCTGTGAGATGAGCAACCTCCCAGCAGCCATAGCCCTTAAGAAAGTGACTCTCTGTCAGTTAGCAGCCATAAGCTACTGATAGCTCCTCCACCAAAAGTGGGGCCTCCACACACCTTCCATCCACATGAAAGTTTGATTAGCTTGATCTTTTGCTGCTGTTAATAGATGTGTTCCACATTATATCTAAAAGTCAGCATG
The DNA here is from genome assembly GCF_049852395.1 of Peromyscus maniculatus bairdii. Taxonomy (NCBI): domain Eukaryota; kingdom Metazoa; phylum Chordata; class Mammalia; order Rodentia; family Cricetidae; genus Peromyscus; species Peromyscus maniculatus. Next base: position 86,780,384 of record NC_134857.1, on the reverse strand, counting down.
TCACAGCTATCTTACATTCTTTCTACCTACTCTTCCACAAAGTTTTCAGAGTCTTGGATGCAGGTATGTTGAGACAGATATCCAATCTACAGCTAAGCACTTACAGTCACACTGATCCTCAGCACCTTGGCCAGTTAATGCATCTCTGCATTTATCTGACCAAGGCTGAAACTAGCACAAATGGCAGTTTGACAATATGTCTAGTGAAACAACTCCAGTAGGATCCCTCTTGTGTCTATGATTGTTCTAATGATGGGTTTCTGATAAGATCTACAATGCAAGGGATAAAATCCCTATTGTGTATAGGCCACAAATCCAGTCAGGAAGTGGTTTGTTATACCAGAACAATCATGCTTCTTTTGCATCAGTGGGCACAACTTGCCTGGCAGGTTGGTATTGTAGCATGTAGGGTCCAGCACTGGGTAGGACCACTGACGTATTTTCTTTACATCAGCCTGATTAATATCTTCCATCACTATGGGAGCTAGCTAGCAGGGAGACAGTTTCCTGATCAGTTTTAGATAGATTTCATGATGCCATACAACCAAAGTGGGTATCTTTGCCAAAGGATCTAACCATTTAGTTATGGTGAGAAACCAAGAGCAATTGTAATTGCCTGTAATGTTTTAGGTGCTTTGGTGCACCCCTACCAGTAACTCATAGAAAGGGATCCCATGACTGGTACTGAGATTTTCATTAAATAACTCATGCCTTCTGGGATAAGTATTGTTCACGCATGTCAATCAAACTGTCTTTTAATATTGGGAAAACAAACCAGTGGTTTCTTCATTTATATTTAGTTTTGGTGAACTCATTCCCAACTCTATACCTTACATTTCTGGGAGGGAGACCAACCCAAGGCTTTCTCTGGGGCCCTCCTGAAATTATGAAGGGACCACTAGTTTTGTGTCCATACCTAGGGTAGGACTTGGCAAGGTCTGGTCTGCCACTGGTGCCAGGGTCTTCAAGTAGTTAAGGTTTCTGTCCCTGGGAATCTCCCTATGAATGGCTGTGTTTTTCTTGTTTATCTTTTGCATTAACATTTTCAAAAGCCAACGATTCAATTACAATTTGTCTAGCTTCTTAATTTGGTTTCTATTTACTGTGGAAGTCAGAGATGGCTGGAGGTGAGGGCCTAATATTGGCAACATATTGAGCTCTTACACCTGTGGAGTTTGTTGCAAAGGCTGAAACAGAAAGAAAATCCCAAACTTGCTCAGAGGCTTAGGGGAAAAAAAGAGAGGAAAACCTAGCCAGTGGGGTAGTGACTCCAGCCATGTGTGGCTCTGGCCTGTGCAGGTGGCTGCAAAGCCACAGGCAAGAAGCTTTTTCATGAATTTGTGCCTCAAAGTTGGAAAACAGATGTAGCATTAATGTTAATTGGCCTTATTAATAAAGACCCGGAATCAGATATAGGCATAAATGCTGAAAGATCAGAGAAGTAAATGAGCCAGCCACTAGAGACACTTCTTACCTATACCAAATCCTCAGATGGAAAGGGGGCTGAGCTCCTGTCTCCTCCTGCCTTATATTCCTGTCTCCACCTCCCTAATGCTGGGATTAAAGGTGTATGCCTTCCAAGTACTGGGATCAAAGGCATAAGATCCCAAGTGCTGAGATCAAAGGTGTGAGCCTACACCACCCGGCTCTATTTCTCTTTTAGACTGAATCAATCTCATGTAGCCCAGGGTTACCTTGAACTCCTGATCTTTCTGCTTCCTCATCCCAAGTGCTGGGATTAAAGGTGTATGCCACCACTGCCTGGCCTCTATGGTTAACTAGAGCTAGCTCTGCACTCTGGTCTCCAGGCAAACTTTATTTGTTAGAGCATAAACAAAATATCACCACACTTTGCCACTTACGTAGGATTGTGGTATCAGGTCCTTTGCTATGGTTGTGGCCATGTCTAATAATCCACATTTACTCAGAACTTCACTCACTGTGTACATGTGTGTGTCTGTGTATATTAATGGCATTACCCAACACAGAGTAGTATTATTTCCTACAAAAGCCAAGGACTATGTAACAAAAACTTCAGTGCCAAGCATGGCAAACATCCCTTCAAGTTATTATTTGGGGAAATACAAGTGGACCCCCAAAATATAGTTGATTGTCATCACCTTTAATTGCTTGCCAGAACTTGAAGGTAATACCCCATTACTAAGACACAACAAACTTTGGACACAGAATTTGGAGGAAATAACCTGAAACTGACCTGGAAGGCTCCTTCCTGAGGATTATCTCTCGTAGGTTTGGAGGGTGCTATGCAACCTGCCTGGGGAGAAGAGTAATCAATAGTTCTTTTGTAAGGCTTACGAGCTACAATAATGATGGGCCCAGAAAGATATTTTCAATAGTGGCACATTAGCTTTGGTGATAACTTTCACTGATGACTTTTGACTCATAGCTAGATTATTTAGCCCATGTATATTTCATGTAATTACTGATATTTTAAATGCCTTTTCTGAAGCCATCAGCAAAGTAGTAGCAGAGCTTACCCCAGGCAGTTCCTGACTGTGAAGTATAAGATGTTTTTTCATACATTATCTCAGACTTGAGTTTCAAAGTATATATTCTTTACTTCTACCCCACACTGCCCACTCCTTGCTTTTGAGTCTCTTCTCCTGCTCCTTTCTTCTTCTCTCTGCCCCTCCTTCATGTTCATACCCTTCTGCCCTCAGTATTCTCCTTTGGGTCACATGCATTTTATTATCATTTACATCCCCTTTCCTTAAAAAAAATTTCCGTCTTTATGGTTCCATTTCTAGTTTCATGAGTCTCAGCATTCCAAGCGCAGAGATTACTTTGTTGATTTGGTTGGTTGTTTTATTAGATATGTTATATCTATATATTCTTGGCTGGTCTGGTACTCAGATCTGCATGGAAATCATGAGCATTGTTCTGCATCCACCTTTCAACTTTTGGAACAATATGTTTGACAAGCTGCACTAGGCTCCTAACTGTTATTCTTCTTTACTTTCATTCTTTATTAAAATTTTTAAAAATTTATTATAATTGTAGCATTTCTCCCTTCTCTTTCCTCCATCCAAACTCTTCCATATACCTTGTCCATCTCCTTCAAATTCATGGCCTCTGTTTTCACTAATTTTTATTGCATGCATATATATGTATGTGTACATATACACATTCCTAAATATAACTTGTTGGGCCCATATGATGTTATTTGTACACAGGTTTGCAGGGCTGAACATTTGAACAAAATTTGGTGTGATTTTCCCTGGGGAAAACTATTCCTCCTGTTCCTAGCTTTCCTCAGTTGCCTAGAATTCTTTGTGTATGGTTGAGGCTGTAGGCTTTCCCCCACCCACCTTGGTAGGTCCATTGGCGCCATCCTTGCTAGACTTAAGGATATTTCAGACCCACAGAAGAAGAGATATACATGTAAATATTCTATAGTTATTTTTGTGGTTTATTGAGGTCCTGATTCTTCATGTTTTCCTTAGTTCTTAAAACTGGCTTGTACACCTGCATATTACTTTTACACATTCTGAAATTCAGGCTAATAAACTGTTCCACTTTTCCACTCATAAAAGGTAATCAAGAAGACTGAAGAGTACTGGTAGGAAGGATTTGAATATCCATCCTTCTGGAAATTTCTACTGGTTCCACTCTCCAGCTTGTTCATGAAAACAATCAATGAATTATCTGAACAGTACTAATAAAATGAGAGAAACAGACATAAGGATGGTGGTCAATTCCAGCTGTCACTATTAGGAAAGGAATGGTGGAAGCATTTGAGCTAAATGTTTAAAGTGGTTGATAGATGATGGATTTAGGAGGAAAATATTCCATACTGTAAATGGGCTCAGAAAAAGGTAAAGATGAGAGTTTTATTGAACAAAAAGAACAAAATAATATGTGTGATTCATACTAAGATGCTAATAAGAGGTGAGGTCAGAAAGGTAAACTGAATGAGTCTTGATGACAGGATATGAGAAATACTTCTCTTTATGTGACAGTTGGGATCAATTAAACCATCCCCATGTACAGGGAACTGAGTATAGACAGAGACTAAATTTAAAACTCAAGAGGAAAAAAAAAGAACCTTGAATAATCTTTCACTATAATAATTTCTTGGAGCAGTGGTGATAGGGAATACAATTAAGAGTCATGAGAAGAAGGTAGATTCATGAGAAGAGAGAAAATACAGACCCTTTACAAAGGAAGAGGAAGAGAAAGAGTCAGTAGGATGATTATAGCATCCTAAGTGAGCAGGAGAGTTTTGGAGCCATTCACAAAGTGTGGTTATAAGAGATTTCCGGCCTACAGGAAACAATCACCTGGACAGCACCATGCTCTAGACTCAGTATCTGGTGGCCGGTTGTATTATGTTATATGTTGAAGCAGAGGAACTCAGTAAAGGCCACCTTGGGGTAGAAACTGGCACAAAGAAGAGGAATAGAAGTAGGAAAAGTAATGAAAAAGGGGGTAATAAACTTGAATACAAAGGATAAATCACAATCACCCACACCTTTGTTTAAATAAAGACCCTATTCTTTAATGAGTAGATGAGTGACTTACAAGAATGAGTGAGTATGGCCGGGCGTTGGTGGCGCACGCCTTTAATCCCAGCACTCGGGAGGCAGAGCCAGGCGGATCTCTGTGAGTTTGAGGCCAGCCTGGGCTACCAAGTGAGCTCCAGGAAAGGCGCAAAGCTACACAGAGAAACCCTGTCTCGAAAAACCAAAAAAAAAAAAAAAAAAAAAAAAAAAAGAATGAGTGAGTATGACCTTAGTCAGTATGCATGAGTGACAAAGGGGGGGGGGATGATTAATAATTCCTTCCCTCTTTTACTGTTCACTGTATATAAATTATCTTTAAATTTGTTAGCTGTTCCATTAATACAGCCTATTAATATGATTCCTATGTTTGAGAAGATTTTTTCCTCCTAATAAATGGAAACCAATACAGTATTATTTTCCTGTCAATAATGAGCTCTCAAATAGTCTTGATATTTGTGAGCACTGTCAAGATGAACATGATGGAGCAATGAAACTCAAGGAAAATCTGAAAAGACATAAAAGAAAGGACAGAGAGTGTAAAGCAGGCTATGTGAAGGCAGATCTCCACTTACACCAATGGCCAAGCTCTCCCTACTCAGTAACAGGAGTTATTTTTACTCCATGTACCTGATTATTTCTCTAGTATTCCAGAATCTTTAAAAATATTGCTTATCCATAAATACAAACCAAAGATCCTAATATTGCTTTTTGGACAAAGAATGGAAACAAAATTCCTTTCTTGATGATTAGTCTCCCAGTGCCATGAAGTCTCCTTCCCCTAACCAAATCTCAATGGTCTTATTAATTGGAGTGGAAGGGCATGCTTTCAAAAGAGACCCTTAATCTTTTTTGACTTCAATTGGCTTGGAGCTAGCTGAGGGTCTCTTATTATTTATTTATTTTAAATTTTATTCATTTATTTGATGGGTATGGAGGTTTTGCCTGCATGTTTGTCTGTGTACTACTTGTATGCCTGAGGCAGGAGGAGAGTGGAAGAGGGCATAAATACACTGGAACTGGAGTTACAGATGGTTATGAGCCTCCATGTGTATGCTGAAAATTGAACCTGGCTCCCATAGAAGAAAAGCCAGTTCTTTTAACTATTGGGCCATCTCTCCAGCCCTGATAATCTTTTGAAAATGGAACAAAGGAAAAGTTACTTGTAGCTGAAAGTTTTCCTATGTTCTGATCGGTCCACAGCCACTCAGACCCAAGTAAACACACAGAGGCTTATGTAAATTAAAACTGCTTGGCCATTAGCTCAGGCTAACTACTGACTAGCTCTTACACTTAAACTCGGCCCATTTCTGTTAATCTATATATTGCCACATGTTCCGTGGCTTTACCTGTGTGCCATTACATGCTGCTCCCAGAGCAGCAGGTTGGTGTCTCCTCCTCAGCCTTCCTTTTCCCAGAATTCTCTTCGCTTGCTTCCCCCACCCATACTTCCTGCTTGGCTACTGGCCAATTAGTATTTATTAAACTGATTGTTTATTAACCAGTGTACAAAAGCATTATCCCACAGCAGTTATTGCTCATGAATTAATTCACAAAGGCCGCTCTGCCACAGATGCCTCACACCAGGTCACCATCCCTTGCTGTGTTGAGCCCAGCTCCTTGTGCTGACAGAAGAAAGTGCCATCAATTCTTTTTTTTATACCAGTCAATTGTTCCTGCCTTATTTCTTGATGACTCTAACATTTATCATGATGCTATGTGTTTCTAGTTCAAAATATTGTAATTGTCTTTTTATGAGTTTAAATTGCTGTATAAGAACTTAAAAGCCCAAAGATAAAACCATCTGACTGATGCCTCAAAAGTAAATGATCTCCAGGCCTGATGACATGCTGACATTTCAGGGCTTGGAGCATCAGGAATTCAATATTAACCTTGCTACATACTTAAAATGAGGCTAATATGGCCTACTCGAGACTTTACCTAAAAAACAAAATAAAACAAAAACAATAAAAACATGGAGCAGCATCACCATGGTACTTTCTGCTCTGTAAAAAGCAGGCTTGAGTCCATTATCTTACTGATTCTGAGAAACAACACTGTGTGAAATTGGACATAAGAGGCCTATCCATCCCATCTTACAACCAGCTAGCCAAGACAGAGATGATCCATTATGATACATCTCAGGCTACGTGGAGGCTTTTAACTCCTGCCAAGAGTTCACTTTTACATATTTGGAGGGTGGGGCATTGTAACAAGAGCCAAATAGCCTTACATAACCTTCCCTTCAGCATTTGTTTCCAGGTGAATTAAAACAAGGGAAACATCAGGAAGTAGCTACCTCATAATGATTTGCAGTTATGTGCTAAGTAAGCACCGGTGATTGTTACTAACATAACAGAAAATAACAAAGTCACAATTCACAGCTTCTGCATTTTATTTCAGCAACAGACAATGGCTTCTAGAGTTAATTGATACTCTTGTAATGGGGCAGGTGAGTCTAAGGAGATCTTTATCACAGAAATACCCAGTATTTCTTACTGAGTTCAATACCCAATGTTCTCATGTTATCTTCTCCTCTTTCTGACCTCCAACCAGGAAAGTTCTTTAGAAACCTGTGGTTTCTTAAGAAATCTATAATCACTGCACAACTTTCTTTGCTATATTCTTCTCAGTAACAAGCTCTGCCCACCAGCTGATACACTATGCCCAGGCAAGGCCGAAGGCCTTCAATCAGGATGGCATCAACCCCTGCCTGTGCACTCACATGATCAATACCTTTCCTGAGATTTGGGACAAGATCCTGACCAACTCATGAAATAATCTGACTATCTATAAAGCATTAATTGGCCTGAAGACAAGAAAGTGATAGAAAAATTTAGGTTCAGAGACTTTTTATTTTTAAGAACATTTAGGGAAAGGCATTCTATCATCCTCCTAGAAGCCATACAGATCACAGAGTTAAACAGTTTCCTTGTACCTGTTGTAGGGATAGCATTAGCATTAAGGAGAATGAATACATCACAGAAGTAGCTGCCTACATATTTACAGTTCAATAGTCAAAGCAAATTTATAGAGGTTAACTACAGATAGATTGAAAAGAAGTTTCTTTTCTACTCAGATATAGCCCAGGGCTGGTACTCATGAACTATTCTATATCTTCAGTAAGGAACCTCACTCCAGGGCATAGAATTTTAGGAACATTAAAGAATAGTATCCTGGCCAATACAGTCTAACTACTCGCAATGTGGCAGTTAAGAATGAAAATGGAGACAAACCAAGGTAAGAGTCTGCATGAACTTATGGGAACAACTAACTGTTGAAAATAGATTTCCAGTTCTATCATATAACACTACAGCACTCTCCTACTGTTTCTTTGGAAATAGTCAACTGAGGAACTGGAGAGATAGCTCTGTGACCCTGGGTTCAATTCTCAGCACCCACGTGGCAGCTCAGAACTGTGTATAACTGTACTTCAATGGGGTCTGATGCCTTTTTCTGGTGTGCAGACATACATGCTGACAAAACACCCACATGAATACAACAACTGAATAAATAAATATTAAAAAGAATAGCTGAAAATTCTTTTGAAGATACATGGTTTAAGATTTTGGGAATGGATTTAAGAGGCTTTAAAAGGTTCCTTTTAAAAATGATTTTCCAAGTTGACTTCTTTTGAGGTATCAGGATCACCAAGACATTGCCCTCCCTTCTCAAAGTCTTTATCAGTTTTATTGTCATCTCCATTGTTGAAACTTTCAGACTTTCATTGCCTCAGTGTTGGAAAAGCTCTTCTCTGTCACAACATGGCCATTTCTGTGTGAAAATCAGAACAGTTGTGGTTACCCAAACAAGATGATTAAAATACTGGGTCTAACACTTCTTCATGGAGGGGTAGGTGCATTAAGGAGGCTGCAAAGGACAGAATCATGAGACAGTGTACAAAGATTCCAGAGGCCAGTTGAGATACCCTATTCTTCCCCTAGGATGTATCTGTTTAATGTTTTCTAAGGATAAGGAGAGATTTTTATTTGGTGATATAGTTCCTTTGCAAGTTGACCACATTTAGTCACTAATCCTACTTAAAGCTCTTCATCTACCCTGCTAGACTAGGCTGGAGTCATTTCTTTGTTATATCACTAAAACCTTACCTGGGCTCAACAGATGTTTGTCCACCTCTCACCAGAAGGCCCAGCCTAACAATTAGTAATCAAATGCCTGCATCGGTAGGAGTTTGATTTTCTGGACATGGACTGGAAATATCTCTAGTCCTCATGTAGGTCTACACAAAACTTGAAATATCCTGACTTTCCAGGTTCAGATGAGCTGAATTCTGTCATTTTAGCTGAAAAGTATATTCCTAACTCTCCTACAGAAAATGTCTGGGGCCACTCAGAGAGGCTACCTCTCCAGAGTCTCAGCTGTAGGCAAAGTATCAGGAGGCCCTATTCCAGCAAGGATGCTGAAGAAGTGAGGACAGAAAATAATAATTAAGTAATTTAAATAATAAAAATTAGATAAAAATAATAATTAAATCAAATATTAAATATCATGATTGATATTCTTAGATTGTTATCCCATTGAGGAAATCTTTGAGTAGGAAGTGATACAGAGCAGCAAGCCTGGTCTGGTGATTACTACCATGGTAGGTTTTGGTATCTCAGGCATCAGTTCTTCGTTGAGGTCACCCAGCTATGCCACTGGATGGTATGTTCTACTTTATTTTTCTATGTTAAAAACCATTACCAAAAACTACTTGGGGAGGAAAATGTATATTTCACTTCACAGGTGAAAATTAATCACCAAGTAAAATCAAGGCAGAAACATGGAAACAGACACCAAAACAGAGACCATGGAGGGTCACTGCTGGCCTGATTTCTCTCCCTAGATTGACCAGCCTGCTTTCTTATACTTTTCAAGAACAACTCCTCAGGGGAAGTACTTCCTCTAGTGTCCTTGACCCTTCCTCATTAATCATTAATTAAGTAAATATTGCACAGAGTTGCCTACAGGTAATGTGATGAAGACATTTTCTCACTTGAGGTTTTCTCTTCACAGATGACTCTAGGTTGTATCAAGTTGACAAAGGCTAACTGGCATAGTGGTGTCTTGTCCTGGAACTATTCTGTGGTAGTTTCAATGGGTACACCATGGGTACTTTTTGTAGGATTTTAATTTCAATCTGATTGCCTGTTTTGAACCTTGTTTGGAGGCTTTGAAAGGCATGTCTTTAGCATGTGTAGGTGTGAGAAATGTCCATAATTTGATGTTAATTCCTATATCCTACTCCAGTTAGTTGGACTACACCCATACCATGAATTAAGGCCTTCATAGTTCCTGGGAGGTCTGCATTAAAAGAACAGCCCAATATTTATTGGTCACTAGCTGTAACATTTTTGCCAGTATGTGAGACTGCACAGAGATGCAAACAAGAGACAATTGAAGTCGTCTGTGCATTTGGAGAAATAAAAGTAATCATCAGATAAGTATTTTTTCAAGTGCAAAGTCAGACTTTCAAATTTTGTTAGATATTTATTTTATTTTTCTTTGTATTTATTTTACAATACTATTCAGTTCTACATAATAGCCACAGATTCCCTTGTTCTCTCCCTTACTGCCCCCTCCCCTTCTCCCCAACCCACCCCCTATTCCCACCTCCTCCAGATCAAGGTCTCCCCTGAGGACTGGGATCGACCTGATAGACTCAGTCCAGGCAGGTCCAGTTTCCTCCTCCCAGATTGAGCCAAACATCCCTGCATAAGCCCAGGTTTCAAACAGCTAACTCATGCAATGAGCCCAGGACCTGGTACCACTGCCTAGATGCCTCCCAAACAGATCAAGCCATTCGACTGTCTCAACTATTCAGAGGGCCTGATCCAGTTGGGGGCCCTTCAGCCTTTGGTTCATAGTTCATGTGTTTCCATTCATTTGGTTATTTGTCCCTGTGCTTTATCTAACCTTAGTTTCAACAATTCTCACTCATATAGACCCTCCTCTTTTTCACTAATTAGACTCCCAGAGCTCCACCCGGGGCCTAGCCGTGGATGTCTGCATCCAGATTCCTCAGTCCTTGGATGGGGTTTATGGCACAACTATTAGGGTGTTTGGCCATCCCATCACCAGAGTAGGTCAGTTCTGGCTATCTCTCGACCATTGCCAGGAGTCTTTTGTGGGGGTATCTTTGTGGATTTCTGTGGGCCTCTTTAGAACTTTGTTTCTTCCTTTTCTCATGTGGTCTTCACTTACCATGGTCTCATATTCCTTGTTCTCCCTCTCTGTTCTTGATCCAGGTGGGATCTCCTGCTCTCTTTCCCTCGACCCTCGCCATTCATTGCCCCCACTCATGTCCAGACTGTTCATGTAGATCTCTTCCATTTCTCCGTGTCTTTCTTGGGGTCCCGTTTTCCAGGTAGCCTCACTGGTGATGTGAATAGCAGTCCAGTCATCCTTGTTCCATATCTAGCATCTTCCTATGAGTGAGTACATACCATATTTGTCTTTCTGAGTCTGGATTACCTCACTCAGGATCATTTTTTCTAGATCCATCCATTTGTCTGCAAACCTCATGATGTCATTGTTTTTCTCTGCTGAGTAGTACTCCATTGTGTATATGTGCCACAATTTATTTATCCATTCTTCAGTTGAAGGGCATCTGGGTTGTTTCCAGGTTTTGGCTATTACAAACAATGCTGATATGAACATAGCTGAGCAAGTGTTTTTGTGGTATGATTGAGCATTTCTTGGTTATATGTCCAAGAGTGGTATAGCTGGATCTTGGGGGAGATTGATTCCCAGTTTTCTAAGAAAGCACCATATTGATTTCCAAAGTGGTTGTACAAGCTTGCATTCCTACCAGCAGTGAAGGAGAGTTCCCCTAGTTCCATATCCTCTCCAGCATAAAGTGTCTTCAGTGTTTTTGATCTTAGCCATTCTGACAGGCATAAGTGGTATCTCAGAGTTGTTTTGATTTGCATTTCCCTGATGGTTAGGGATGTTGAGCAATTCCTTAAATGTCTTTCAGCCATTTGAGTTTCCTCTGTTGAGAATTCTCTGTTTAGTTCTATAGCTCATTTCTCAATTGGACTGTTGGTCATTTTGATGTCTAATTTTTTGAGTTCCTTATATATTCTGGATATCAGTCCTCTGTCACATGTGGAGTTGGTGAAGATCTTTTCCCATTCTGTAGGCTGTCGCTTTGCCTGGTTGACCATATCCTTTGCTCTGCAAAAGCTTCTCAGTTTCAAGAGGTCCCATTGATTGATTGTTTCCCTCAGTGTCTGTGCTACTGGTGTTATATTTAGGAAGTGATCTCCTATGCCATTGCGTTCAAGACTACTTCCTACTTTCTCTTCTAGCAGGTTCAGAGTAGCTGGATTTATGTTGAGGTTTTGATCCACTTGGACTTAAGTTTTGTGCATGGTGACAGATATGAATCTATTTGCAGCCTTCTACATGTTGATATACAGTTATGCCAGCACCTTGTATCTTCATAGGCATTTCCTTCTTTAAGTTGGGAAAGTTTTCTTCTATAATTTTGTGGAATATATTTTCTGTGCCTTTGAGTTGGTATTCTTCACCTTCTTCTATCCCTATAATTCGTAGGTTTGGTCTTTTCATGGTGTCCCAAATTTCTTGGACATTTTGGTTTATGACTTTGTTGGCTTTAGTGTTTCCTTCGACTGATGAAACTATTTCTTCTTCTGTATCTTCAATGCCAGAAATCCTCTCTTCCATCTCTTGCATTCTGTTGGTTATACTTGCATCTGAAGTTTCCAATCTTTTACTCAGGTTTTCTATTTCCAGCATTCCCTCTGTTTGTGTCTTCTTTATTTTTTCAATTTCCCTTTTCAGTTCTTGGACTGTTTCCTTTGTTTGTTTCATTGCTTTTTCATGATTTTCTTTCAGTGCTTTATTGTTTTCTTCCAGGACTTTATTGTTTTCTTGGAGGGCTTTATTGTTTTCTTCTAATTTGTTTGCCCTTTCCTCTAGTTGTTTACAGTGTTCTTCTAATTTTCTTGTCTTTTCCTCTACTCAAGCCTCTACCTTCTTCATGATGTTACTCATAAGGCTACTTTCTTCTGCTTCTTCCAATTTTTGGTGTTCAGGTCTCGATGTTGGAGGCGGGCTAGGTTCTGGTGATGCTGTATTGCTCTTCATTTTGTTGTATGAACTTCTGCCTTGACGTCTGCCCATCTCCTTGTGGTTCCTTCTTGGTCTTATCAGTTTACTTGTTTCAGAAAGAGCTGACAGATTCAGGAAGACTCTCTCTCTTGTCCAAAAAGGAGTTCTCTTGTCCAACTCTGGTCCAGAGGGGAAGTCGGGGGCAGGCTGGGAGCTGGGGGCCGGTCTCTAAGTCTCAGGAAGTGGCTGGGGTCTCAGGCAGATGGGCGTGGGGGCAGGGTGCGGAGATTGCAGGGGCTGCCGGGGGGCTTGGAAAAGGGGATCCCTCCCGGTGGGGCTAGAAGGGGAGCTGCCCGGTGGCCATAGCCTGGGGCCAAGTTGGGCAGGTCTTCCCGGAGTGGCTGGTGCCCAGGGATGGGGTCCGGGTTGGACCCGGATACTCACCTCTGGTCCAGAAGGGAAGTCGGGGGCAGGATGGGAGCTGGGGGCAGGTCTCTAAGTCTCAGGAAGTGGCTGGGGTCTCCGACAGATGGGCATGGGGGCAGGGCGCAGAGATTGCAGGGGCTGCCGGGGGGCTTGGAAAAGGGGATCCCTCCTGGTGGGGCTAGAAGGGGACCTGCCTGGTGGCCAGAACCTGGGGCCATGTTGGGCAGGTCTTCCTGGAGTGGCTGGTGGCCAGGGATGGGGTCAGGGTTGGACCCGGATACTCACCTCTGGTCCAGAAGGGAAGTTGGGGGCAGGATCAGTTTGTGTCTTCTTTATTGACTCCATTTCAATTTTAAAATCTTGAACTGTTTTCCTCACTTGTTTCATTGCTTTCTCTTGGCTTTCAAGGGATTTACTGATTTCTTCCTCTTTTTTTGTTTGACTTTTCCTCAATTTCTTTAAGGGAATTTTTCATTTCCTCTTTTAAAATCTCTAATATCTTCTTAAAGTCATTTTATGGTAGATATCTTCTGTTTCTTCTGTGTTGGTATGTTCAGGTCTTGCTGATGTAGGTTCTGATGGAGCCATGTTGTTTTTTATGTTGTTGACTGTATTTTTGCACTGGCATCTACCCATGACTTTCTCCACTTGGTGCAAGTGGTGTCTGTGTCTGAGGGGGTCTCTCTTGGTGTGAATGATACTCTTGGTCCAGTGGGAGCTCTTGGTCTAGTTGATACTGATGGATTTTTTGCCTTAGGGAGCTGCTCTTAGTCCAACTGGCACTTGTGAGCTCTGTCTTAAGGAGCAGTTTCAGTCTTACCATGTGGTAGATGGTGGTAGTCTGACCTATCTACAGGATGTCTGCCTGCCAACTGGCCTCTTAGTCCAGTTGGGTGCTGGCAGGCTCTGTCTCAAGGAACAGTTGCAGTTTCAGTGGGTGGGTGGGATTTGGGGGAGGTAGGACTTGGGTTACAGAGTCTGATGGAAGATGGTGGTTGTCTGTCCTGTGTGCAGGAGGTATGCCTGCCAGCTGGCCTGAAACTAGAACTGCAAAGGGTGGTGGTGTAGGGGCAAAGGGTTGTGCCTCTGGGCCCGAAGCCTAGGGGCTGGGGTGTTCGGGTATGAGGATAAAGACTCACCTCCTAGTCCAGTTGGGTGCTTGCAGGCTCTATCTCAGGGAACAGTTGCAGTCTCAGAGGGTGGGTTGGTGGTCCCATTTATAAATTGCCGCTCTCAGTATCTGTGCTACTGGTGTTATATTTATGAAGTGGTCTCCTGTGCCAATGCCTTCCAGACTACGCCTACTTTCTTTTCTATCAAGTTCAGTGTAACTGGATTTATGTTCATTCACAATTGTTTACTAGAAAAACAATAAAGCAAATCTTGGTTCATGTTTAACATGAATATTAGATAGAATTTTCACAAATATATTCACTGTATTACTAGCTTGCTACCATTTAAAAGCTTCATACATACTCAAATAGCCACTAGATGTAGGTTTGGATTTGTTATGCCTTTAATAGTTAGAAGAATGAGGCAAAAGCAAAACAAATAAATTGTAAAGTTAAACTCAGAAGTAGAGCTGTGATTCATGCAGACAGAGCCTGGATCTGAGGTCTTGTTTCTTACAACATAATGTTTTCTTCTTGATAACCTGTTGCATTGTGAATCACAACTGACCCCACAGTCCATTGCGATTGAACTCTTGGTCCCACCTGAAAAAAATATTCTCAGAGGTAATAGAACTTTGTAAATTGTAGGAAAAGATGAGAGTATGTCACTATTATTGGTGCTTGAGGCTCTGTCTACCTCCAGTTCTGTAATAGCTTGTAGTTTCTTTGACTGTAGAGTATGAGAAGTGTCTATTCCACACCTCAATCACCAACAAAAGAGTAGAACTTGCTAACATGCCTTTTCTTTTTGGGGGCACATAACAAAACTCTGTTTATTTATTGAATATAGAATGTTATATAAAAACACCAAAAGCTATAAATTACCCAAATAAGACCCACCCCCAAATTTCAAAGCTTTTTGTCTCTAGTAGGTCAGATCACCAAGTGAGAAGGCAAACTGGAAACAAATTTGTTTTAGTCAGAACATTGGAGAACCAGAGAAAGACTATCATGGCTTTTCATCCATGATGGGCCAAAATATTCCTAAATCACTCATCATAATTAAATAGGGCTTTTCTTCTTAAAATAATGCTTTTGTGGTTTCCTGTAACTGTGATGTGAAAACTTTTAATAAAAAATTTGATGCCTTATGATTTGGTGACATTTTTGCATGAGATGAGAGGCATATGTTCTAGTATCTCAAAGTAGTTGTCTGGCAAGAAAGAAGACAATGAGCAGGATAATAGAACAAGAAAGAGGGCAATGAATAATCCTATAGGGTGGACTTTTCTCAACTCCAGAGAAATAACAGGTTCTGACTTTCAAGTCTTCTCTTGGATGTTTGCAAAGGAAATGTGCATCAGAAATAAAGGACAGTTTACTCTTATTTTCCTCTTATAGGTGACAAAATGGAGCCCAGAGAAAGTCAATATGTACTTATGTACTTAAAAGTCACACAGCCCAAGTTAGTTACTCGTCACTGACTGACCCTTTATAAATTGTGTCACAACATGAGGTCTGAGACATTATGGGCAGTGAGAAGAACTTATATCAAGAGAAAATATTGTGTAGTCTCAGTATGTGAGCTATGAGATAAGATAATGGAAAAAAAATATGATGTTTCCAAGGGTATACTTGAAAAAAAAAAGATCCTGTCAACCTCTGCACAGTATAGGCACTCCCTAAGTATCCACTGTACAGATATTCCCAAGATGCCTATACTGCAGGTAATAGAGGAGCTAGGAACTTCAGAGGAAATTGTGGAATGTACTGAACTTATTTTCCTCAGCAAGCCAAGCAGAGCTACCAGTCCTACAATCTTCAAGTCACCACACCTTTAGTCAGAGAGTATCCACTAGGTTACGCATTTTTCCTCTGAATGCTCATCCTACTCCATTTGCCAAAATTTTATAAATTTCCTTCTTCAGTGTCCACTGTCATGCAGACAGAAAAGACTATAGGAGGGCTAACTGTAACAGTTCCTCAGAGCCTCTATTCTGTCTCTCTGGCATTTGACATGTAGAGAATTTTGCCTAAAGACTAAAATTTTAAAAAATCCCAGATTGACATCTAATTGTATTTTGGAGATGCCAGTGCAATGAGATGACCACAAAGAAGAGCAGCAACAGTGGAGAGGAAGCAGCAGAACCTACAAGAGAATCTGTGTGTGCTGCAGAGGGCAGAGCCAGAAAAAGTGACACAAGCATTTTAGAGGAGCTTGGGAAATTGTGATTGGATCCCAGGCATTAGACACTGTGTCATATACGTTGCTGGGATATTGGTTTTGCTTTAATGTGATTGTGACTGTGTAGCAGGAATCTTAAAGTCTTTACTAATAAAACAAACTTGGAGCCAAGTATTGGGGTGAACACTGGAAAATCAGAGAGACAGAACAAGCCACAGCTAACCTCACCTGGCCAACTTCTCTGCTGATCTTGTTTCCTTAGACTGGAAGCCTCTGTGTCCTCATATCCAAATGGCTCTCAGCTGAATTGTGCTGCTCAAAACCTAAAAGCTTAACCAGGCAAATGCTTCTAGTTTCTGGTCCTCACACCTTCTATATCTTTCTGCTTTCTGCCTCACTCCCTGGGATTGAAGGCTTGCTTTCTGGGATTAAAGGCATGTGTCACCACGCCTGGCCATTTCCAATGTGGCCTTGAACTCACAGAGATCCAGAGGGATTTCTACCTCTGGAGTGCTAGGGTTAAAGGTGTGAGTGCCACCATTTTTTAGGCTTTGTATCTAGTGACTGTTCTGTCTCTGACCTCAGATAAGTCTATTAGGGTGCATAATATTTTGGGGAACACAATACCACCACATGACTGGTTATTCCCCTTTGAAGTAAGAAAATGTTTAGCTAAATTTTGATATTTTTCAGGGGCCCACAATCCAGAAATTTCAAGGTTTTAAACAAGAGTTTGTATATTTTATAGGGATTGAACTTTCAATGTGTTAAAAGTTTCAAACACCGTGGGAATTTTAAAGTTATTTGTGTTTATAATATGAGTTCTTGGGGGTAAATGAGAAAGGAAAATTGTGGCTTAGTGTTAATGAATTTGTTGTCAAGATGATAAGGGATCAAATTTTCTGGTTAGGTTTGTATCTACTTTACACAAGCTGAAATCATCTGAGAGCAGGGAACCTCCTTTAATAAAATGCCTATATAAGTTTTGGCTGTAGGCAAAACCATAGAGCATTTTCTTAATTAATGATTGATGAGGGAGGGCCTCTCTGAATAGGGGTGTAGTCATCCCTGTGCTGCTGATGAGTCTAGTTTCTACAAGAAAGCAGACTGAGCAAGGCATGAGGAACAAGCATCCTTCCATGGCCTCTGCATCAGCACCTAGTTCCAGGTTCTTGGCCCCATTTGATTTCCTGTCCTGCTTCCTTTGACAATGAATAATAATATCAAAATATAAACCAATCCCTTTTGTCCTCAAGTTGCTTTGGTCATGGTATTTCATCAAAGCAATAGGAACTCTAACTAAGACAATTGGTGTTCTTCTGGCAGTGATTCTAAGAAATGCTAGAAGACATTCTTCTGTTCCTCAGTGGGTACTGTCACACAGTGCTCTGATCCAGAATTATTGTCACTGCATCTACTCCCAACTCCAATGAGAGCAGGTGCTCACTTGAAGTCCTGAATGGATATCTCACAATCTGTAAAGAGCCTCAGGAAGTGGCAGGTTTCCACAAATGTAAAGCACTATGATTGTGCTTCCCTGAGGGGGCCATCAGAAGAGAAGTCCATGCATAAGATATTTAAAAAATTAATTGTATCTAACCATCCTGACTTTCAAATCAAAATATGTATTTTTGTCATTAGAATCCATTCAGGAATTTAGTGATCAATATCGTATGCCTGATATAACATAGAACCTGGGTGTAAATACAGTCCAGCACTAGGAACAACTGTGGGTGTTGCAGCATTGTGTGAACCTTGTTTAGAGGTGTGGGATTTCTCTCATGTGAATCTTGTTGAACCTCACTGTGAAAACTGAAGTATATTCTGAAGAAAACTACCATATAACGGCAGATTTTTTTATACTAGGTGTGAGCATGCTACTTCCATCAGATGAAATCTCATTCTGTGTGCAAAACAACCAAAGTAGACCTGGTTTTCCATTGTAGTATAAAAGCCCTGGCACAGAATTGGAGGACTGGGAAAAAAGTTTTGCCCTCTTGACAGGCCAGTGTAAGTATGATGAAATGGAAGAGTTCCTTTGAGTAATGGTGTAGCATGAATCTTAAAAGTTCTTATTAATAAAATCAAACCTGTGGCCAGTTATTGTGGTGAAATGCTGGATGGTCAGAGAGACAGACCAAGCCACAGCTAACCTCACATGGCCAACTTTTCAGCTGATCTTGTTTCCTCAGACTGGAAGCCTCAGTGTCCTCATATCCAAATGGTTCTCAGCTGAACTGTGCTGCTCAAAACCTAAAAGCTTAACCAGACAAATGCTTAATCAGGCCAAATGCTTAACCAGGCCAAATGCTTCTAGTTTCTGGTCCTCATGCCTTATATACCTTTCTGCTGTCTACCATCACTCCCTTGGATTAAAGGCTCGCTTTCTGGGACTAAAGGTGTGAGTCACCATGCTTGGCGGTATCCTTGAACAGATGGATTTCTGCCTCTGTAATGCTAGGATTAAAGGCACATGCTACCACTGCCTATTCTAAATATCTAGTGACTTTTCTGTTCTCTGACCCCCGATAAGTTTATTAGGGTACTCAATATTTTGGGGAACACAATACCACCACATAATGGAGCTAAAAATTAGAAGAGAAATATATGTACGACTTTTGGCTACATTTGTGTCCAAAAAGTGACCTCCACATACACTTGGCTTTCCCAGGCAGAACTTAAGTTATATAAGCTGTAGCTTCAGAGAAAGAGAATGGGATTTCTGCTGCTGATAGAAAAATCTGGAGAAATCATCCATTTTGATTGTCTATATCACGGCTTCTGCACAGATATTCTACTTACTTACTGATTTAAAGAAAATGACAATTCAGAATCATTTGATTCCTGTAACACAAAGCTGGAGTTGTGACTCTAAGGGATCAACCACTTGATGATGCCTCAACTTACCCACTTTTACCCTGATAGGCTCAGGGCACATCCTGAATGAAACCCAAGACTGGATGGCTCCATGATTTGTGAAATTGCATATATCTGAAAAGTGAAGACATTCAAACACCTTGAATAATAATACAAAGAGATATGCAATTCTAATCAAACATCAATATTTTGGAGAACATTGCAGTGTATTATACAACAGGCTTCAAAACAAAGATCTACTTGCTTCTGCACCTGAAGGTTGTGTTTATGAGTGTGAAGCATAGAATCTGTAAAAGGATTCTTGACATACGCTGGACATTGTCACATCTTATTGCTTACTGTCATGATGCAGATTAAACTCAGAGCCTTGGCCATAGTCAAATGGTACTAAGGTTCAAATCTAACTATTTTTATTTTTATCAATATTCATATCATGACCATATTATTAGTTTTGTACTTTCAGAAAACAATGTAGAAAGAGGGTTACACTTATTCTTATAGTCATCATGACCAAAAGAATGTATATGTTGATTAAAGGAAGTTGATGTATTTTTTATTTTTATTTGTTTGTTTGTTTGTTTGTTTGTTTGTTTGTTTGTTTGTTTTTTGAGACAGGGTTTCTCTGTGTAGCTTTGTGCCTTTCCTAGAACTCACTTTGTAGACCAGGCTGGCCTCGAGCTCTCAGAGATCTGCCTGGCTCTGCCTCCCAAGTGCAGAGATTAAAGGTGTGCACCACCACTGCCTGGCTATTTTTTCATTTTATTTGAAGTAGAGACATACATGATAAAATTTAAGTCTCTAAAGTAACACTGGCCCATCCTGCTCCGGACTTTCCTTCTGGACAAGAGGTGAGTGCCTGGGCTCAGCCTAGATCCCATCCTTGGGCACCAGCCACTCCAGGGAAGACCTGCCCAACTTGGCCCCAGGTTCTAGCCATCAGGCAGGATCCCTTCTACCTCCACTGGGAAGGCTCCCCTTCTCCATGACACCCAGCAGACCCTGCAATCTTTACGCCCTGTCCCCACTCCCACCTGTCCAAGACTTCAGCCACTTCCTGAGACTTAGAGACCAGCCCCCAGCTCCCATCCTGCCCTGGACTTCCCTTTTGGACAAAAGGACAAGAGATCCCATCCTGCCCTGGACTTCCAGTCTGGACAAGAACTCCCATCCTGCCCCAGACTTCCCATCTAGACAAGACAGAGAGACTTCCTGAATCTGTCAGCTCTGTCGGAACCACAAGGAGATGGGCAGACGTCAAGGCAGAAGTACATACAACAAAATGAAGAGCAATACAGCATCACCAGAATCTAGCCCTCCTCCAAAATCTAGACCTGAACATCAAAAATTAGAAGAAGCAGAAGGAAACAGCCTTATGAATAACATAATGAAGAAGGTAGAGGCTTATATAGAGGAAAAGGCAAACAAAAAATGGGAAGAACACTATAAAAAAACTAGAGGAAAGGACAAATAAAGTAGAAGAAAACAATTAAGCCCTGGAAGAAAACAATAAAGCCCTGAAAGAAAATTATGAAAAAGCAATGAAACAGATGAAGGAAACAGTCCACGACCTGAAAGGGGAAATAGTAACAAATGAAGAAGACACAAACAGAGGGAATGCTGGAAATAGAAAATCTGAGTAAACAAACAGGAACTTCTGATGCAAGTATAACCAACAGAGTGCAAGAGATGGAAGAGAGGATCTCTGGCGTTGAAGATATGGTAGAAGAAATAGATTCATCAGTCAAAGAAAACACTAAAGCCAAAAAAGTCATGACCTAAAATGTCTAAGAAACTTTGGACACCATGAAAAGACCAAACCTAAGAATAATATGGATAGAGGAAGGAGAAGAATACCAACTCAAAGCACAGAAAATATAACCAACAAGATCATAGAAGAAAATTTCCCTAACTTAAAGAAGGAAATGCCTATGAAGATACAAGAAGCCTATAGAACACCAAACAGACTAGACCCCTCAAAAAAGTCCCATTGCCACATAATAATTAAACAACTAAACCTACAGATAAAAGAAAGAATATTAAGAGCAGCAAAGGCCAAAAGCCAGGTGATGTTTAATGGCAAACCCATCAGAATAACACCCAATTTCTCAATGGAGACTTTAAAGCCAGAAGAACCTGGACAGATGTAATGCATCTAAGAGACCATAGATGTCAACCTAGACAAATATATCCAGAAAAACTTTCAATCATCATGGACAGAGAGAACAAGAATTCCAAGACAAACCAGATTTAAACAATACTTATCCACATACCCAGCCCTACAGAAATCACTAGAAGAAAAATTCCAACCTAAAGAAGTCAGATACACCCTAGAAAACACAGGCAATAGATAAAGCCACAGCAGTAAACCCCAAAGAAGAGAAGTACACACACACTACCACCAAAATATAACAAGAATGAACAATCACTGGTCATTAATATCCCTTAATATCAATGGACTTAATTCACCTATAAAAAGACACAGGCTTACAGAATGGATACAAAAGCAAGATCCATCTTTCTGCTGCATGCAAGAAACACACCTCAAATTCAAAGATAGACACTACTTAAGAATAAAAGGCTGGGAAAAGACTTTCCAATCAAATGGTCTTAAGAAACAAGCCGGTGTAGCCATCCTGATATCCAGCAAAATAGACTTCAAACTAAAATCAATCAAAAGAGATCAAGAAGGGCATTACATACTCATCACAGGAAAGATTCACCAAGATGAAGTTTCAATTCTCAACATTTATACCCCAAATACAAGGGCACCCACATATGTAAAAGAAACATTACTAAAGCTTAAACCACATATAAAACCTCACACATTAATGGTGGGAGACTTCAACACCTCACTTTCACCACTGGACAGATCTCCCAAATTGAAACTTAACAGAGAAATAAAGGACTTCACTGATGTTATGACTCAAATGGACTTAATCGATATCTACAGAACATTTCATCCTAACAAAATAGAATATAACTTCTTCTCAGCACCCAATGGAACCTTCTTTACAGTCAACCACATACTTGTTTGGCCACAAAGCAAATCTGAACAGATACAAAACAATTGGAATAACCTCCTGTATTCTATCAGACCACCATGGCTTAAAGTTAGATTTCAACAACAACAAAAACTACAGAAAACCTACAATCTCATGGAAACTGAATAATGCGCAGCTGAATCACCAATGGGTTAAGAAAGATATAAAGAGAGAAATTAAAGACTTCCTAGAGATCAACAAAATGAAGACACCACATACCCAAACTTATGGGACACTATGAAAGCAGTGCTAAGAGGAAAATTCATAGCACTAAATGCCCACATAAAGAAGTTGGAGAAATCTCACACTAGTGACTTAACAGAAAACCTGAAAGCTCTAGAACACGAAGAAGCAAAATCTCCCAGGAAGAACAGATGCCAGAAAATTATCAAAGTGAGAGCTGAAATTAATAAAATAGAAACAAAGAGAACAATACAAAAGATTAATGAAACCAAGACTTGGTTCCTTGAGAAAATCAACAAGATAGACAAGCCCTTATCCAAACTAACCAAAAGACAGAGAGAGAGCATCCAAATTAACAAAATCAGAAATGAAAAGGGGGATATAACAACAGACAATGAGGAAATCCAGAGAATCATCAGGTCATAATTCAAAAACCTCTTATCCTCAACACTGGAAAATCTAAAAGAAATGGATAATTTTCTGGATAAGTATCACATACCTAAGTTAAATCAAGACCAGGTAAACTATTTAAATAGTTCAATAACCCCTAAGGAAATAGAATCAGTCATTAAGAGTCTCCCAACCAAAATAAGCCCAGGACCAGATGGTTTCAGCTCAGAATTCTACCAGATCTTCAAAGAAGAGTTAATACAAATACTCTTTAAATTGTTCCACACGAGACTTGGTTTTGAAGAAGAGCTGGTTCCAGCAGTCTTGTGTGGTGTGCTGTGACTCCTGCTTCAGTGAGCGAGGGCATGGACTGTTGGAGACCGACTCTGGACAGCGGTGTCTTGAACCTTGTGTTACCTGCCACGATTTATCAAGCCTCGTGTAAATAGGAGGCTTTTAGTCTAACCTAGAAATGTAGGATTAAATAAACCTCTTTAAATCAGCTAGCTGCAGGGGCCTGGGACCAAAGCGACCTCCTGCTGACCCTCCTTAGGAATTTTCTTTGTCCTCTCCTCACTCCTGCTCCCCCTCCCTACCTGAAGCCCTGTTTATAAGCTCTAACACCCAGTCAATAAACTGAGGCCTTGACGCAACTCAGACTGCTTTGTCTTTCTTCACGCGCTTGGTCTCCTTTCCCTCTCGCCCCCCATTGATTCACAGGTGGTCCCTCCTCCAGACCCTCGAATAACCTGGCCTGCTGGACGGGTCAAGTGGCGCCTGAACGTGGGGCTCGAGGCACGGCGACTCACTACTGGACTGCAAAGAGAAAACGGGGTCTGGCCAGACTCACTAGGGTAGAGGTGCCCCAACAGCATCACTCGTGCGCCGTGGGCAGCCTTGAGGTAAGTGCCGTTCATCAATCAATGGGTAAAGTACTCTCTAAAGAGGCTTTCTTCATTAAGGAAATGAAGATTTCAGGGAGAGGGGAATAAGAGTCAAAAAGAAAGAAAAAAAAAAGATTTAATTAAGTTTTTCTATTTTGTGGAAGAAAAATGTCCCTGGCTGGTTATTAATGGCCCGGGCATCCACCCTTTGACGTGGGAATAAAGTTGGAAAGGATATCAGTAACTTACTTAAGGACTGAGAGAACATCCTCGATGCATTTTTTAGTTTCTATGGAGTAATCAGAGATGTTTTAAAGAATTCAGAAAAAAATAGTAGGGTGTCACATCTTCTGGCACTTGCTGAGGACCTATTAAACGATGTGTCCGTCCCAGAAAACGGTAAGAGTGAGGTTGCCACAAATCACATTGAACAAAAGACCAAAAGACCCCACCGTGACCCTCAAGGGTCTAGAGGTTTATTGACATCTACCGGTAAGAGCGCTCTCTGTCTTGTCTCTGTCTCTGTCTTGTCTCGTTAAGTTTTGTGCCAGTCGACTGATTTGTACTTTGCAGGCTCTCACTGGGACAGACGTGTCCGGACAGTGATCCTGGGAGGGAAAGAGAGACGTCTCATTCCCTGATTTGGGCAAGGGACCCCCTAGTCCCAAGCCATTTGGGGCCACCTCAGAGGTGACCATTTGATTTTAGGAGTCTCCTCCAGGGAGTGCTTAGGAGAGGAGCATCTTTGGGTACCTTTCCCCATGGTGGGAGGAAGTGCTACTTTGTATTTTGTCCCGGGAAATTGTTAGAGACATTTTGTGGGGTTTTTTTGTATGTTTTATTGTGGTCATTGTTACTTTACACTCTGTTTCTCTTCCAAGAAATAAGGTACATGTCTGACTGACAGGGATGTGAAAGCCCCCTGATGTCTGTTTGATCTGGATTGTTTTTGGTGTGATTGAGCCTGGAGGGTCACTCTCCACAGAGCACATCAGGCTGTCATTGTTCTTGGAGCTTTGTTGGTTGTCTCGTTGGGGCAAAGTTTTTCTTTCGTGTGCCCTTGGTCTTGTGTGTAGTGTGTTAACTGTTCTCATTGTTGACTTGACTGTGACGGACGCTATGGGACAGTCCCCTTCTTCTCCACTAGACCTTTGCCTAGCCCACTGGAGGGATGTGCGAGCCACAATCGAGGGGCTTGCTTGCTGTGAGTGAGGCCATCATCATCTCAGTGCTGATGTGCCGGTACTTGGATTGTCTGTGTAAATGACATCTGTTTCTGCTACTCACCTCCCTTATTTTTCTGGGGAGAAGGAAAGAGAGGCACAGCAAGGGCCACCTCCCTCCCTCCCTAGCTCTCTTGCTATCAGGACTGCAGGCAGCTGGCTGCTCCCACGAGGGTTGGGGTGCGTGCTCTCAGTACAGGCAGGCTAAGATTCTCATGTCTTGCTCTGGACAGGACAATGGCTGCCTGCAACTGACAAAACTGTGTGAACACTGAACAGAGAATCTGACTTTAGTCAGAGGAGTTAACAAAAACTTTTTTTTTCAGGAACACTGGCAGCCAAGGACATAATTTATGACCACTGCTCCCCCTCCCTTCCTTTACTATGATAACTTCAAAGTCTCTTCTGCCAGCCAGGAATTTCTCTTGTTAACCCTTCTCTGTCCTGATTGCGAAACCTCGGTAACCACCCCCCCCCCAACTTCATCCCCTACAGACAAAGAGAAGCTAAAACCAGGATTCTTAAATGTAGATAAGAACTTAGACGCCTTTTTCCAGGTGGCTTTATCAACTACAGAAACTTAAGAAAACACAGAGTTAGGATATACGACCATCTGGCAGAGACTAAGTGGTCATAAAACATCCCAAACTCCCCAAACTCCCCAAACCCAGGAGACAGCTCATAAAACTCCTAAACACGGTCGCTAAACAAACGAGAAATAAAGATAATATAATAAACTACTGATATGAACCTAAAAGAGGGATGTGGGCGGTGGGAGATGAATTATGTGGTCTGTGCTAGCCTCACAAAGAAAGGTGCAAGCTCCTTCCAACCTCCCTGCTCTCTGTGAGAGGTTTGGAATGAGCTCCCCCTGCCTAGGCTTGTAAACTTCATTTGTATAAACCTTGCTTTTGCATTCTGTACCTGAGGTCTCCAGTGGCTTCTTTGGGGATGCGATCTGGGCATAACACTGATATTGCTTGATAAAGAAATGTTAAATTACCAGTTCAAGATACTAGGAAAATTATGCTTTTGTTTCTACAGGAAAAGTAAAAATTTACATGGGTTTTGGTCATTTGAGTTCAATGTGTTACAAATACTTGCCATCATTTAAGAAAATTGGTTTCAAATTATTGTTGGTTAAAATAAAAGTTTAAATAAATGATTTTTTGACTTGAGGAAACAGTTTAAGATATAAAAATTTAAAGGCTTAAACATGTCGTGAGGGTTTAAAAAAATTATAATAAAACTTTAAGGTCTAACTTTAAAGTTTAAGTAAACATGTTTCAGATTTCTTTTTCTTGCTATTCTGCTGTTACATGGAGACTCCAAAGGGTCATAGTTTTAAAAATGTCTGTCTATTCTACAGGTATAAATGAAAATGTGGCCACATGTATGTTTGGTTTTGAATGTCTGAGTTTGCATGCATGTCCTTCTGTGTTAAGGAATACAAGTTAATACTAGTCATCTGGCTATCCAGATACTAGTTTAAAGCATAAACAGTTCTATTTAAATAAAAACAAACTGAGAGGTATATTTGACTAATATATCTATAGGAGAACAAATTAGCCTGGTCATTATTACCAAACTTAGAGATATTTTCAAGATTAGGCCTAGATTTGTTTGGCTCAGATACATTTAATAGATAATGGTCCTCAATCCTGTCAATGATCTGATGAATATGACATTTAAATTATTTGATTAAAAACTTACTATCAGAAACAGAGACTCCTAGCTCCCCAGTTCCTAGCAATGACTCCCAAGGTCTCCAAAGAAGATATGGAATGACAAAAAGATGCCACCTGAATTGTGAACGACACTGACCACAGGGCAAGATGCCCCAGTGCAACGCCTGCCTCCAGGACCCAGCCCAGATTATGGACAAGTAGTAGGACACTGTCAGTCTTCCGTGTCCCTATTCCACAGAAAAGGTACTCTGCCTTATGGGCTTGATGGTGGTAGATGATTGATGTTGTTCTGACTGGTACCTCCAACGCTATAGAGACCTGGGTAGGGATTGATCACTGTAATTTATAGGATTGGAAGCTTCTTGGTCTGCACTCAGATATAGTTTATCCTTCTCAGATTTCTGACAGTACTGATGGCTAGGCTAGCTCTAACTTTGTCAGCATGGCAGCATCAACCAGATCTTTCTGGAAGGCCATAGCTAGCTTGTAAGCTCACTTTTAAAAAAATGTTCTAATGTAAAAATTTAAATAAATCATAAAGGTTCGGGTATGAGTCTAAAATAAGATATGTTTCAGATTACTCTCCTGTTCTATGGTTCAGAGCTTAACATTTAGGAGTCCTGATGAGCTGGTAGAGCAATGACCACTTACTGTTCAGTCACAAGCTCAACATTTTGGATTTGTTTTAGATGTCATATAGATATGTCTAATGTAAGCCTAAAAGTGCTTTTCACCAGGCTTAAAATCTCTGTCCAACTTACACCTGGCTTTCTGGACAGAAGTAAAATGCCCAAATCTGTAGTTCTTGTTGGGACTCAAAGGTATAAGTCTACTTCTGCTGTTTTACAGATACCCATTATCTGCTTTGTCTACAATATGGATTTCAGTACAGACTGGTAATACTAATGTATCTAAAACTTTTATGTCATTCTGCAAAAAGGCCTCAAAGGATCAAAAGAGTCGTAAAAACATAGACCCACTCCACAGAGGTCGAAAGAACCCCAGATAAGTATTCCTAAAGATGGTATTTTTCCTCTCTCCTGGTCTTGGGATTACTGCTTTTTACTAAGGGTATGGACCTAAGGTTTCAAATAAGTTCATAAATTTTAACCTCTGTTTCTAGTTTAAATCTGTCTCAACAGATTTCTACTTGGCTGGCAGACACCTCCAAGTTTCAGTTGCTGACTCCACTGCTCCAGATGACTGTGGACTCCGGACGTGCTAAAGGCTAACGTGGACCAGCCCAGCTAACATGATTCTTCTCTGTCCCTATGGGGTCAGGCAGCTACATGCTACTGACAAATGCCCCCTGCCCAGTCTCTGACCAGCTTTTCAGCCTTTTGGGGGAGGGGCCCTAATAACGACGCCCCAATGCCAGCTTGAAGCAGTTCCAGAAGAGAATACATCGTCCCATTTTCCTTGTTCAGAAAAGGCTAAAATGCTGGGTCAAAAGAAAACTCCCTGACATAGAGACAAGATGGCTAATTGTACATGAACTATGCATGGCCATTACAGGCCATGAGTTACTAAAATAGGCCATAAGGTACCTAATGCAATACCATAATTTTAAGATTAAAATTTGCCAAATAAAAAATGGGGGAGTGAAAGCCCTTCAGGCTTACACCCCCAAGCCTCAGGAAAAGAGAAAACTTCAAGCACCAGGAAATGAGAAACTAAAAATCTAGTTCCAAGAGCAACCTGACTTAGCCATTGTTCAATCTCCCCTGCAACCATATAACAATGTAAAGAGATTTCTGTTAAGAGATGTGCTCGACTGTGACTGGGATAGTTGCAGGTGTTCCAGGAAGGACCACTGTGACCTTTGTGTAAACTCCACTCCCACCTTGATACCCCCCCCCCTTGAGGTTTC
Source organism: Peromyscus maniculatus bairdii (assembly GCF_049852395.1). Classification (NCBI taxonomy): domain Eukaryota; kingdom Metazoa; phylum Chordata; class Mammalia; order Rodentia; family Cricetidae; genus Peromyscus; species Peromyscus maniculatus. The sequence goes on along the minus strand of NC_134857.1, from coordinate 86,751,906 downwards.
AGGAAAAATGTACCTGTTGATGCAAATTAACCGTCTGTGATCACTCTGTACCCAGACCATGATCTTGTGAAACGAAATTGTGTGGGAATTGTAATCTTGTGTGTTTTTCCTTTATTATCCTTTATGGGGCTTCAGTAAGATGCGGCTCTTGCTCTTAGGAGCAGGGTTTGCCCTCCTATATAAAAGCTTTAAAGAATCCCCTTGGCTTTCTACCCTGATCCCCACCCTCCTGGACCCCTGATTATTTTCCTTCTCCTTCTCATTACCTTTGGTCCCTGGGCCTTTCAGCGGTTGACTTGGTTTATCAAAAATCAGATTGATTCGGCTTTACCACAACACGTCTCGATTCATTATCACAGAGTAGATTCCTAGGAGGCCAGCCAGGAGCCCCATCAAGGACTCAGATTCAGTGTCCTAAAGCCCTAACGTCCCCATGGTCTTGCTAGAGAGTACTCAATGACGGGAATAGTACAGGGCCCACGCAGGAGACAACAGTGTACAGAGGTCGTTGAGACCGGCTCAACATGGCACCTGCCATGCGTGGGAGTCCCCCTGTATAGCCTAAGACAGAGGCTCTCTCGGACCTCCGCAACCCTGATCACATGGACGTGGTCCATTTTTGAGAAAAGAGGGGGAACTGTTGGAGACCGACTCTGGACAGCGGTGTCTTGAACCTTGTGTTACCTGCCACGATTTATCAAGCCTCGTGTAAATAGGAGGCTTTTAGTCTAACCTAGAAATGTAGGATTAAATAAACCTCTTTAAATCAGCTAGCTGCAGGGGCCTGGGACCAAAGCGACCTCCTGCTGACCCTCCTTAGGAATTTTCTTTGTCCTCTCCTCACTCCTGCTCCCCCTCCCTACCTGAAGCCCTGTTTATAAGCTCTAACACCCAGTCAATAAACTGAGGCCTTGACGCAACTCAGACTGCTTTGTCTTTCTTCACGCGCTTGGTCTCCTTTCCCTCTCGCCCCCCATTGATTCACAGGTGGTCCCTCCTCCAGACCCTCGAATAACCTGGCCTGCTGGACGGGTCAATGGACAAGCTGGGAAAACTTGACTCGACAAGGTTTCTCTGTGTAGCCTTGGTAGTCATGAAAGGGCATCTGTACACCAGGCTGACCACTAACGCAGACATTCCCCTATCTCTGGTTCTCAAGTCCTGGGATTAAAGTGACCTACGATGATGTGCATATTGGTTTCACTTGGGAAGAGTCGACTTTGCTGGATCCTTCACAGAAGAATCTCTGGAAAGATGTGATGCTGGAGACCTACAGGAACATCACTGCTATAGGATACAGTTGGAAAGACCATAATATTGAAGAATTTTGTCAAAGCTCTAGAAAACATGAAAGGTATGAAAGAAGACAAACTGGAGAGAAACTTTCTGTATATACTCAGTATGGTAAAGACTCTGCATATGATATTCAGCATCAAAAGCATAAAAGATCACATCCTGGAGAGAAACCTTATGAATGTAATCAGTGTGGTAAAGCCTATGCACATCACAGTACACTTCAAATTCATAAAAGAACACATACTGGAGAAAAACCCTATGGTTGTAATCAGTGTTGTGAAGCCTTTGCTTATCAAGGTGCTCTTCAATTACATAAAAGAACACATACTGTAGAGAAACCTCATGAATGAAATGAATGTGGTAAAGCCTTTCATTATCACAGTCATCTTCAAGTACATAAAAGAACACATACTGGAGAGAAACCCTATGAATGCAATGAATGTGGTAAAGACTTTGGTTATCACAGTGTTCTACAGTTACATATAAGAAAACATACTGGAGAGAAACCCTATGAATGTAGTGAATGTGGTAAAGCCTTTGGTCATCCCAGTGCCTTTTAGGTACATAAAAGAACACATACTGGAGAGAAACCATATGAATGTAGTGAATGTGGTAAAGCTTTTGATTATCACAGTAGTCTTCAAGTACATAAAAGAACACATGCTGGAGAGAAACCATATGAATGTAACCAATGTGGTAAAGCCTTTGAACAACATGGTGTTCTTCAATTGCATAAAAGAACACATACTGGAGAAAAACCCTATGGTTGTAATCAGTGTTGTGAAGCCTTTGCTTTTCAAGGTGCTCTTCAATTACATAAAAGAACACATAATGTAGAGCAACCTCATGAATGTAATGAATGTGGTAAAGCCTTTCATTATCACAGTAATCTTCAAGTTCATAAAAGAACACATACTAGAGAGAAACCCTATGAATGTAATCAATGTGGTGAAGCCTTTGCACAACAGGGTGCTCTTCAAGTGCATAAACGAACACATACTAGAAAGAAACCCTATGAATGGAATCAGTGTTGTAGAACCTTTGCATATCATAGTAGTTTTCAATGGCATAAAAGAACACACACTGCCAAGAAACCCTATTAATGTAATCAATGTGGTAAAGCCTTTGCTTGTCACAATGCTTTTCAAGTGCATAAAAGAATATATACTGGAAAGAAACTCTATGAATGTAATCATTGTGGTAAAGCCTTGGTATGTCACATTGCTCTTCAAAGACATAAAAGAACACATGCTGGAGAAAAACCATATGAATGTATTTAGTGTGGTAAAGCCTTTGTACAACACAGTTATCTTCAAGGACATAAAAGAACACATACTGGAGAGAAAATTTATGAATGTAAATAGTGTAGCAAACCCTTTGCATGTCATAGTAATGTTCAAGTACATAAAAGAAGTCATACTGGAGAAAAACCCTATGAATGTAACAATGTGGCAAAACCTTTGTATAACAGAGCATACTCTTCAAGTACATAAAAGAACACCTACTAGAAAGAAATCCTATGAATGTTATTAATATCTTAAAGCCTAGCCACAATACATGGTAACCTTATAACTGTACAATGTCTAGTGTGTAATTGGTCTCTTAATGCCTTTGAATATAACAGTAGACTTAGGAGATATGAAAGATCTCATAGTAAAATGAATCTAAATATATATGAATTGGTATGATCTTTAGTCAACATAAGGCTTGAGGTTGGATGTGGCTTGTTCTGTTTCTATCATCTTTCAATATTTACTCCAAATACTGGTGCCGTGTTTGTTTTTATTAATAAGACATTTTGAAATTTGTCTATATCTGGTGCCCAACTTATGTACAAATTCAAGTAAAAGCTACTTTCCTATGGCCTTGCAGGCCCCAGTGAAATCCTGAGGTGCATGGGGCTGGTTGTGGTGGTGCATGCTGGTAGGATTTGCTGACAGAGGCAGAAGCAGGGAGATCTCAAGTTCAAGGCCAGCCAGTGAGGCTTGTTGTGGAGAAGCTGTGGCTGGGCCAGGCTACAAATGGTACTGGTGGGACCATGGAGGTGGTGGCTTCTGCTTCAAGTTGCCAGCTGCTTCTCATCATGTTGGTGGTGATGGCAACACTGCTACTGGAGACAAAGTCTTTACTGCTGCTTGTTCAGAGAACAATCGCCACGACCATCTTGTTACAAGAAAGCATTAACAAAGGTCAGTTTGGAGAAATTTGGTGAGGCAAGTCGAGGGGAGAAATTGCTGTGAAGATATTCTCTTCTAAGGAAAAACATTTGTGTTTCAGAGAGACAGACATTTATCAGACTATGATTGCTCCAAACCACAGAGGAGGCAAAAAAAAAAATTTTGCCGGGATCCATGACCATGCCTAAAAGCAACTTTGAAATCTTCAAAAGGATGACGGAATCCAACAATGATGATTACAAATGGAATATAATAAAGCCAATAAGCTTATTATCACCACCTAATGATATGCTTTGGACTACAAACTTCTCAGTACAATTTTGAGATGGCTATCTGAGATGATTCAGCTTCACAGACTACTCAAATTCCCATTATGCAGAGACTGGAAAAATAATACAGGACTTGACAATTAACCCAAATATTTTCATTTCAGAAATCTGTAAAGATATCTTCACCACTAGACAGCAGGAAGTATTTTTAAGAATACAACACCCACATTCCCAAGAAGTGGGGTGGGTGGTTTTTTGGTCATTTAAAGACTTATGGGTATGGTCATTTTCTGTGATGATTGGTTACAAAATGTTGATCCATTGTCAAAACAAAAAATTAAAAAAAGGAGATTAGATACAGGGTTCTTGTTTAAAAAAAAAAACTAAAGAAAAAGAACAAAGGATAGAGAAAAGGGTAGATTGTTGAATCTACTCTGAAAAGAAAAAAAGTGAAGATATAGAAATCATAAGATAAAAGGTTGATTTTTGAATCTACTCAAAAAAGAAAAAAGAAAGAATATGGATCTTATATAATAAAAAGTTTATTAAATATACTTTTAAAAAGGAAATACTTGTTTTAAATAGGTTAATCTGAGGAAGTGTTGTCAAAAAGCTGAATAGCATATAAGGCATACACACCAGGAACTAGAATGTTTTTAAGCTTATAGGCTTTTGAGCAACCAGTTCAGCTGAGATCCATTTGAGTAAGGACTCAGAGGCTTCCATTTGGAGGAAACAAGATCAGCTGAGAAGTTGACAATGTGATGCTGGATGTGGCTTGTTTTGTTTCTCTGATCTTTCAGCATTCACCCCAATACCTGGCTCTGGGTTTGTCTTTATTAATAAGACCTTTGGGAATTTATATAAAAAGGTTATTTATTCTGGAGACAAAAATTGACACATGTCAATAATCTGTTCAAGATTTATGGTATCAATAATTATGATGTCCTTTATTTTGTTTACACCTGGACAATTAAATGGACAAAAGGCTTATAAATTTAAATGATAAGGTAACCCTCTTTGATTTCATGCATCTCTTCAATTACATGAGATAATGAATCCAGATACAAAATCCAGTTCATAGATATGTACCATTTCCTTGTCTGCTTCTTTGATGAAACATCATGTCTAAGTGAACTAAAAAAAGTATTTAATTTGGCTCTTGGTTCCAGAGCAATACATGAACCCTGTGAAAGTGGTATGGAAACAAGTATCAGACATGGCAGCTAAAGTTGGAGGCTAAGAATTCACATCTTTTACCTGCAACATAAGAAGAAAGTGTAAATTGGAAATGCTGTGCAGATGAAGATTCTCAGGCCAACCCCAGTGGCATATTTCATCCAGCAAGGAAGCATTTCCTAAATCTTCCAAAATGGTATCAAAGACTGAAAAGGATTGATTTCTCTGACTTCAATGCTTGCTTTTTGTTACATGAACCAATTCATGATGGAGAAAATCTCTGTAACTTTTTAGATGCATGAACACTCTTGTGACAGGAATTACATAGTAAAACATTCATGAATGAATATGAGTTTAAAGATTTGTTTTCATTTTAATTATGCAATGTCTGTGTGTCTTTGTGTGTGTATGTGTAGGTGCATTCTGGTTTCCAAGAAGGTAACACCCTTGGAGCTTTTGTAGCAGTAATTACTGGAAGTCACCTGGACCACCAGACCTTGGTCCAGGGAATGAACTTGTATTAGAGGCTTTGCCATGTCTCTATCCCTGTCAATATTATAAAGCTCTTTCATATCATCTTGATTAAGACTTTAGACAACAGTTGTTTTCAGTTTCAAGGAAAAAAATATTTCAAGTCCTTTTAATTGTAGCCTTGAAGTAAGTAAATTATTAACCAAATTCACTAAAGACTGACATGAAGACCACATTGTATCTTCTATTTTGCCACATTTGTGGTAGATATTGAAGTGTGGGATATGTGTGACAATCCAATTAATGACATTGATTTTGTGTACCTTATATTCCTTCTATGGCTTTTTTTCATTTTTTTTGCCTTCAGTTAGTGAGAATTACCTGCTGCAATGTATAGACTAGGATGGCTATCACCTAAGTGTTCCATTTTTCTTTAAATGTCACACAGTATGTGATAATACTTTTCAAGTAAGGGTGTCTGGGAAAGGATGGCAGATTTTAATTCCTGGTTTTATTTTTCATAATTTTTCACAAATTCCCTTGAAATGTTTGTTATCCAGCCTGGCTTGAATGTCAGTATTTTGTCATGAATACATTAGAAATTGTGACAATTCTTGTGTGTCAGTCTCCTGAGTACAACTCTAAGTAGCACTGTGAAATGCTCTTTATGCTCTGAATGTGTTGCTCAGATTGGTTAATAAATAAAGTGCTGATCGGACAATGGCCAGGTAGCAAGAATAGACAGGATAAAGAGAGAGGAAAATTCTGGGAAGAGGAAGGCTGAGAGAGAGATGCCAGCCTGCCATACAGGGAATAGCATGTAAAGGCAACAAGTGAAGCCATGGAACATGTGGTGACTTACAGATTAATCAAAATGGGTTAATTTAATATATTAGAAATGGATAACAAGGAGCCTGCCATGGCCATACAGTTTATAAGTAATATAAGCATCTGAGTGATTATTTTATAAGTGAGCTGCAGGACTGTAGGGGCTAGGTGGGACCCGGAAAAATACAATGTTCGAGCTCACTGTGAGGCTCGAACCCATAACCCTGGGATTAAAGGGTAGATGATGTGCTCCCAAATATTATTGTTTTGACAAAATATTTTAAATATGTTAATGGTAAAATTCTTAATACAGAATATAAGAAACATTAAATATTTCATGTATGTATTGAAAGAAACCTTTTCATCAATCTGAAAAGGATATTAATTTAAGTTAATCAGTAATCAACTGTATATTTCACAATATAATTTGATACCATATATATTTGTAGTTCCATGTATCTTCATGTCCTCATCTGTTATCCATTTGGCACAGCAACATCTAAAGGAATTATCCAGTGATGCCACATAATGTAGTAATAGTGAGATTTACTTTATATTTTTTCTTAGTGTGTGTGTGTGTGTGTGTGTGTGTGTGTGTGTGTGTGTGTGTGTGTGTGATTTAGGCCAGTCACAACTGTATAGAATAGAGGACAACTTTATGGGGTCTACTTTTGTCCATCTTCATATGGTGATCCCAATAAGGTCAAAGCTTTGCACAACACAGACAATAATAACAGAGCTGTCTCATTGGTGCTCAGATCAGATTAGTTGAAACATTAAATCTTTAAAATATTGTTTTGGGGGTAGTAAACATGTTTTCATTGATATATAATGGAAAATAAGGGAAATTGAACAATAAATCTTATTTGGGAATGAAAAACAATTGTTCTACACAATAGAAACAAAAAGATCATTACCAAACTTCTTTTATGAGATTACAATTACCCTGGTTCCTAAGCCAAACAAGGAAACAACAAAGAAAGAGAATTACAGACCGATCTCCCTCATGAACACTGATGCAAAAATACTCAATAAAATACTGGCAAACAGACTCCAAGAACTCATCAGAACAATTATCCACCATGATCAAGTAGGCTTCATACCAGGGATGCAAGGGTGGTTCAACATAGGAAAGTCCATCAATGTAATACACTATATAAACCTACTCAAAGAAAAAAAAACACATGATCATCTCACTAGATGTAGAAAAGGCACTTGAAAAATCCAACACCCCTTCATGATATAGGTCTTGGAGTGATCAGGAATACAGGGAACATACCTACACATAATAAAGGCAATTTACAGCAAGCCAACAGCCAACATCAAATTAAATGGAGAGAAACTCAAAGTGATTCCACTAAAATCAGGAATGAGGCAAGGCTGTCCGCTCTCCCCATACTTATTCAATATAGTACTTGATGTTCTAGCCAGAGCAATAAGACAACATAAGGAGATTATGGGGATACAAATTGGAAAGGAAGAAGTTAAGCTTTCCCTATTTGAAGATGACATGATAGTATACTTGAGTGACCCCAAAGATTCAACCAAGGAACTGATACAGCTTTTAAACACCTTCAGCAACATAGCAGGATACAAGATTAATTCAAGAAAATCAGTAGCCCTTCTATATAAAATTGACAAATAGGCTGAAAAGGAAATCAGAGATACACCACCCTATACAATAGCCAAAAATGATACAAAATACCTTGGGGGTAACTCTAACTAAGCAAGTGAAGGACCTATATGACAAGAACTTTAAGTCCCTGAAAAAAGAAATTGAAGAAGATGTCAGAAAATGGAAAGATCTCCCATGCTCATAATGAGGCAGGATTAACATAGTAAAAATGGCAATCTTACAAAAAGCAATCTACAGATTCAATGCAATCCCCATCAAAATACCAACACAATTCTTCACAGACCTGGAAAGAATAATATTCAACTTCATATGGAAAAACAAAAATCTCAGGATAGCCAAAAGATTCCTGTACAATAAAACAACCTCTGGAGGCATCAAGATCCCTGACCTCAAGCTCTACTATAGAGCTACAGTAATAAAAACAGCTTGGTACTGGCATAAAAACCGACATGTGGACCAATGGAATCGAATTGAAGACCCTGACATTAATCCACACACCTATGGACATATAATTTTTGACAAAGAAGCCAAAAGTGTACAATGGAAAAAAAAAAGCATTTTCAACAAATGGTGCAGGCAAAACTGGATGTCAATGTTTAGAAGGCTGCAAATAGATCCATATCTGTTACTGTGCACAAAACCAAAGTCCAAGTGGATCAAAGACCACAACACAAATCCAGCTACTCTGAACCTGCTAGAAGAGAAAGTAGGAAGTAGTCTTGAACACATTGGCATAGGAGATCACTTCCTAAATATAACACCAGTAGCGCAGACACTGAGAGAAACAATCAATCAATGGGACCTCTTGAAACTGAGAAGCTTTTGTAGAGCAAAGGACATGGTCAACAAGGCAAAGCGACAGCCTACAGAATGGGAAAAGATCTTCACCAACCCCACATGTGACAGAGGACTGATATCCAGAATATATAAGGAACACAAGAAATTAGACATCAAAACGACCAAGAGTCCAATTGAGAAATGGGCTATAGAACTCAACAGAGAATTTTCAACAGAGGAAACTCAAATGGCTGAAAGACATTTAAGGAATTGTTCAACATCCCTAATCATCAGGGAAATGCAAATCAAAACAACTCTGAGATACCACCTGATGCCTGTCAGAATGGCTAAGATCAAAAACACTGAAGACACTTTATGCCGGAGAGGATGTGGAACTAGGGGAACTCTCCTCCACTGTTGGTGGGAATGCAAGCTTGTACAACCACTTTGGAAATCAATATGGCGCTTTCTTAGAAAATTGGGAATCAATCTCCTCCAAGATCCAGCTATACCACTCTTGGGCATATACCCAAGAAATGCTCAATCATACCACAAGAGCACTTGCTCAGCTATGTTTATATCAGCATTGTTTGTAATAGCCAAAACCTAGAAAAAACCCAGATGCCCTTCAACTGAAGAATGGATAAATAAATTGTGGCACATATACACAATGGAATACTACTCAGCAGAGAAAAACAATGACATCATGAGGTTTGCAGGCAAATGGATGGATCTAGAAAAAAATCATCCTGAGTGAAGTAACCCAGACTCAGAAAGACAAATATGGTATGTACTCACTTATAGGAGGATACTAGATGTGGAACAAGGATGACTGGATTGCTACTCACATCACCAGGGAGGCTACTAGGAAAACAGGACCCCAAGAATGACACGGAGATCACCCAATGACAGAAAAATGGATGAGATCTACATGAACAGCCTGGATATGAGTGGGAGCAATGAATGGCGAGGTTCGAGGGAAAGAGAGCAGGAGATCCCAGCTGGATCAAGAACAGAGAGGGAGAGCAAGGAATAGGAGACCATGGTAAATGAAGACCATATGAGAACAGGAAGAAACAAAGTGCTAAAGAGGCCCACAGAAATTCACAAAGATACCCCTGTGGTGGTATTCTAATTGTACTGAAATGTGATTTTGATTGTATGTTAATAAATAACGTTGCCCGGGGGTCAGAGCTATTAGAGCCATAGCAAGAGTGTGGCGGTGGTGGCACAAGCCTTTAATCCCATAGATCTCTGTGTGTTCAGGGATACAGCCAGCATTGGAGACATATGCCTTTAAGACCTAGGGGGCTGTACATTCAGACAGTGATGAGGCAGTCATTTGTTTGGGTTTACAACCAATGAGAAGGCAGAACAACATACTATAAAAGAAACGAACAGACAGGATATAGCTCTCTTTTTCGGGAAGCTGGGACACTGCAGGCGGAAGGGTGAGATTTTAGCTCTGAGCTCTGACTTCTCGGCTTTCTCTTTTACATTGTTTCTGTGTTTCTTATTTAATAAGATGGTTGGTTACATCATTATCTGGCACCCAACGTGACAAGAATCCATTAAAAACCGCTTGGCTTGGCGGCAGGTCCACTTTCCCTCAAGGGCAGCAGGCGGCGGCAGGCGGCAGTCGGCTTTCTAGTCCGAACTCCGGCTTCTTAGCCCGGGCCTAGGTCTGTGAGCAGCTTGCTTAAAGCCGGGGCTACAAACAACTCAGACCTGCCCTGCCGAACAGGGCCCTGCCTGTAAGCCAACGCACGTGGTCGGAGCTTAAGGAAGCCAGACCCAAGCCTTGACTCAGCACAAGAGGGAACACGTGGCTGGATTTAAGCTTTAGCCGGCTATGCTTTCTTGTGCATTCTCTCTCTCTCTCTCTTTTCTCTCTCTCTCTCTCTCTGGATTTACACCTGGGACACTAGGTGGCTGCTTTGAAAATCCCCTTGGATTTCTACTGTTCTATGCAGATTTGGTAAGTCATAACATATCAGATATTTTAAAGGAAACTATCTAAAAGAGAATTTTTTTCCACATTAAAAAACAAATGGGTTTTATGTGTACATTGGAAAAAAAATGGTTTTTGTTCGAAATTTTAGGCAGTCTGACAATGGAACAACTATATAATATTAGTATTGGTGGAATTATGCAGCTTATCACTATGCTAATCCACATTTTAATATTTAAAAAGATAGTCAATTTAAGTGCCAGGATAACAGCTTTAGAAGAACTTGTTAAACATGTAAAAATTCAGACAGAAGAAATTAACAGTGAAGTTGTTTCAAGTCGGGATGATAAGCTTGCAGAAAGAAAGCCTGTTTTCACACAGTTACCCTTAATTTATCCTGTAACCATACAGCAGATGCCTGATCAAATGGCTACACAAAATATTTGGGCTCCAATTGAAATGTTGGATTTAAAAAGGTTTAAGGAGGCAATAGTATCTTATGGTATGAATTCCCCATATGTAAAGTAAATGTTAAACTCTTGGTCAACATATAATAGGATAGTACCACAGGACTGGCGGGACCTTGCACAAGGTGTTCTGGAACCAAGCCAGAGACTTCAATTTCTGACCTGGTTTAAGGAGGAGGCTAAAAACATAGAAAAACAATGGAGGGATAAAGGAATACAAGTTTACCAGGATCAGCTTATTGGAGAAGGCCAATATGCTTCAGTACAAACACAATGTTTATATGATGTCCAAACCCTAATTTTATGTCTAACGGCAGCCTTGAATGCATGGGACAGAGTTGAGGAACCAGGAAAAAAATCTGAGTCATTTACAAAGGTGATGCAAAGCCCAAAAGACTCTTTTACAGATTTTTTACAAAGACTGGCTTCAGCAGTAAAGAGAATGGTCTCGGATTCAGAAGCTGGTAAGGCAATAATTGAATCTTTGGCCTTTGAGAATGCGAATGCAGCATGCAAAAGAATAATCAGGCTGTTAAGGGCAAGATCTGCACCTATGGAAGATTGGATTAGAGAAACAATGTTGAAGCTGATGAGCATGATGATACATGGGTAGCAGAAGTAATTTCAAAAGGTTTGAGGAGTGTTTGATGTTTTGGATGTGGAAAGCAAGGACATTTGAAAAGGGACTGTAGACAGGTCATTCCCAGAAACAATGTTTCTTCAAGGAACAATGGCAACAGAATGCCCCTTCCTTCTGGAGTATGCAGAAGGTGTGGTAAGGGAAAACACTGGACCAACGAATGTAGATCAACAAAGGACAAACAGGGTAATCCTTTGCCTCAGTCTTCAGGAAACTCCCAGAGGGGCCTCACGCAGGCCCCCAGTGCAAATCCAGTTCAAACCTTTCCTGCAGCCATAGAGGAAATCCCTGCTCTGAGCGATTAAATAACCAAATGCCTATTGGAATAAATCATGCTAGTCAGGATGATGAAACAGAGAGAATAGAAAATTCAGGAGAAAACATAAAGAAAAATTTTTGGCAAACTTCTATTAATGAACAAAGACCAAAATTAACGATAAAAATAAATGGTGTTTTGTTGTCTGGTCTGGTAGACACAGGTGCGGACGTTACCATAATTGCACCAGAATTTTGGCATCCAACTTGGCCTCTTCAGGAGGTAAACGTTCAACTGTTAGGAATTGGGACATTATCTCAGTTGAAAGAGAGTGCAAGATGGCTCGAATATATAGGTCCAGAAGGACAGAGAGGAAAATTAAAACCATATGTGGCTAACATAACTATGAACCTGTGGGGTCGAGACTTGTTGCAACAATGGAATACTCAGATTAACATCCCTCCAATCTCAGAAACAAATCATAAACTAGCACATGTTAGTGAGAGAAATATTAGAAGATATTGTTCTAATGAGTGGTCACCAGCCATCCATATTATACAAGAACAGGGCACAATAACTGATGATCTTCCAAAGACACCAACAGCTCTACCTTTAAAATGGTTAACAGACAAGCCTGTATGGGTCCAGCAATGGCCTTTAACAACAGAGAAACTCCAGGCTTTAGAAGAGCTGGTAGAAGAACAATTAAATGCTCAGCATATTGAAGAATCAACCAGCCCTTGGAATTCTCCTGTATTTGTTATTAAAAAGAAATCTGGTAAATGGAGAATGGTAACAGACCTTAGAGGAATTAACAAAGTAATTCAGCCAATGGGCTCTCTACAATCTGGGATGCCTTTGCCTACTCTGTTAACAAAAGGACGGCCTCTCATAGTTATTGATTTAAAAGACTGTTTCTTTTCAATACCCTTACAAGAAAAAGACAAAGGAAGATTTGCTTTTACAGTGCCTACTTATAATAATTCTCAACTGGTTAAAAGATTTCAATGGAGGGTCCTCCCTCAGGGAATGTTGAATAGCCCAACTCTGTGCCAATACTTTGTACAACAGCCATTGGAAGTGATACATAAAAAATTTCCTAAGTCTATAATTTATCATTATATGGATGATATTTGACTAGCTGACTCAAATGCAGATACTTTAGAAATAATGTTTGAAGAAGTAAAGAAAATTTTGCCTTGCTGGGGATTACAAATTGCTCCTGAAAAGATACAAAGAGGAGATTCTATTAATTATTTAGGATATAAAATAGAGCTACAAGCTGGGTGGTGGTGGCGCACGCCTTTAATCCCAGCACTTGGGAGGCAGAGGCAGGCGGATCTCTGTGAGTTCGAGGCCAGCCTGGGCTACCAAGTGAGTTCCAGGAAAGGCGCAAAGCTACATAGAGAAACCCTGTCTCAAAAAACCAAAAAAAAAAAAAAATAGAGCTACAAAAAATTAGACCCCAAAAGGTGCAAATTCAGAGAGATAGACTACAGACTCTTAATGACTTTCAAAGATTATTTGCAGATATTTCTCATCTACGAACTATTGTTGGGGTAAAAAATGATGAACTGACTAATTTGTTCAAAACCTTAGAAGGTGACAAGGACTTAAATAGTCCAAGAGAATTATCACCTGAAGCTGAGAAAGAATTAGCCTTGGTAGAAAAGAAAGTGCATGAAGGACACGTGGATCGTATTGATCCAAAGCTGGATTGCATTTTGGTTATTTTACCTTCTAGGCAGTCTCCTACTGGAATATTAATGCAGAGGGAAGATATTATATTGGAATGGATATTTTTTACCAAATAAACCAAATAAAAAATTAAAAATTTATGTGGAAAAAATCTCTGACTTGATTTACAAAGGAAAATTGAGACTTCGTCAATTAGCAGGCATAGACCCAGCAGAAATTGTCGTACCATTAACTAAGGAGGACATTGAAAAATTATGGACAGAAAGTGAACCTTGGCAAAGAGCTTGCAGTAATTTTTTGGGAGAAATTAACAGCAAATATCCCAAAAGCAATAGAATTGATCTTATAAAGAGAGCTGATTGGATCTTGCCTCGAACTGTACGGCAAAACCCAATATCTGGAGTTCGTACATTTTATACAGATGCCAACAAACAAGGAAAGGCAGGTTACAAATCAGAAAATTTAAGTAAAGTGGTTCAAAGTCCATATAATTCAGTTCAAAAATCAGAACTGTATGCTATTTTGTTGGTATTAATGGATTTTTCAGAACCTCTCAACATAGTAACTGACTCTCAGTATGCTGAAAGAGTGCTGTTACATATTGAGACTGCAGATTTTATCCCTGATGCTTCAGAATTAACTTCACTATTTATTCAATTACAAGATACAATCAGGAAAAGGAATCATCCTTTATATATAACTCACATTCGATCCCATACTGGTCTGCCAGGCCCTCTAGCACAAGGCAATTATGAGATTGATAAATTATTGATAGGAAATGTGCTGGAGGACTCAGAATTTCATAAAAAAACATCACGTCAATAGTAAAGGTTTAAAAAAGGATTTTTCCATAACCTGGCAACAAGCCAAAATATAGTAAAGAAATGTCCTACTTGTTCCTTCTACAATCAAACGCCATTACCACCAGGATGTAACCCAAAGGGTACTCAGAGAAATGAAATCTGGCAGATGGACGTGTTTCACTTTGCAGAATTTGGAAAACTGAAATATGTACACCACACTATCGATACTTATTCAGGATTTCAATGGGCAACTGCTTTGAGTTCTGAAAAAGCTGATTCTGTAATCACTCATTTGCTAGAAGTTATGGCCATCATGGGTATGGTATACCTGCACAAATCAAAACTGACAATGCTCCATCATATGTCTCTGTTAAAATGAAACAGTTTTTTGCTTATTACAATATGAAGCATATTACAGGTATACCACATAATCCTACAGGTCAAGCAGTTATAGAAAGATAAAACAGAACTCTAAAGGATATGCTAAATAAACAGAAATGGGTAACAAAAACCCCCAGAAATAGACTGCATAATGCTCTTCTAACATTGAATTTTCTGAATGCCAATTAGAAAGGAACAATAGCTGCAGAGAGACATTAGATAATAGAAAAAACTACAGGATTAAATCAGCCTATATACTTTAAGGATGTGCTGACCTCAGAATGGAAACTGGGGACAAGGTTTTGCTTTTGTTTCTACAGGAGAAGATAAGCTGTGGGTACCATCAAAATTGATAAAGGTTCGATTAGAACAAGAGAGACCTCTTAATTAGAGGAGGTGATAGTTCATCAACCAGCATGAACATCCAGTTTAAACTAACTTGTACCAGTAACACATGCCTTTTCATTTAATCAGATAATAACTTGCCAAAAGGAAACATCCCCAAAATTAGTCTTGGGGAAAGGTTTTTGTTTTTGTCTTTTAGGAGAATGAAAGTTAAGGAATCTGAAGAACACTGGACAAATGAGACAACTGAAGAAAAGCGACAAATCATCTATCCCAAGAAACAGAATGAAACAGTGTATGGGTATATATTATCTAAAAAATTTTATGTCTTCCTAAATGTTTGTTTCTGCTTTTCTCTAAAGATTTAACACTATTGGTCTTCTAATAGTCCCAGTTCAATTAAAATTTAAAGCTGACTTTGGAGTTGGAGAATGGCTCTCTCCTTCTTTAAACTCAAGCATGTTGTTAAAAGGAAAATGCAAACTCCCTGTATCATGCCAGAATAAAAGAGCCATCTTCTGCTATGGTACAGGACAAAGGCAAAATTAATTAAGGGACTATTCTATTACTAATCTCAACTCTTTTGATTCTATTCTGATTCTTCAAACTTTTCTTAAAGTATAAATTTTATATCAAAATTTACAAGATTAATATATATATACATTTTAAACTTTGTTAAGATATGAATGGTCATATAGAGTACTAACTAATTCTAGAAAAAAGGCTAGCTGCATATATATGTTTTTGTGTTCGAGTCTCTTATCAGTTTTCTGCAGGAAATCACGGCCAGGCCTAACATCAACTGAAGTCTCCAGAAAGAAGATGGGGCCCCACAACAACAACAATTCCATGTGGACAATAGTAATATCATTAAGCTGACAAACATCATTCACAGTTCAGCTTTGAACTACAAGGTGCTCAGAGCAATTTTGAGATGACTAGCTGAGATGATCCAGTCTCAAAGACTACTTGAATAAGGACTTGAGATAAACCCTGAACTTTGGCATTATACACAGACTGGATAATGAAGGATATAGTTACCTTTCCTAGAATTTGACAATTAACCTAAAATTTTTCTTTCAGGATAAAGAAAACTTCGCCCATACCCAGCAGGAAGCAATTTTAAGAATACGACGCCCACATTCCCAAAGAGGTGGTGTGGGGCGGGTGGTTTTTTTGGTCTTTTTAATGGATTTGGGGTCTGGGATAATTTTCAGTATTTAGGGGGGTTGGTTACAAGTTGTTGTCAAGGGTTAGGAAAAAGGCTAAGTAAAGGAGATTAGATTTAAGGTTCTTATTTTTAAAAAAGGAAGGAAAAGAAAGAAATAAAAGAAAAAGACAATTACTAGTTTTAAATACTTTACATTGGATTGGATTGTTTTATATTGTATACAAATTTGAAACTGATATTGTTAGAAAATGCTATATGTATATTTCTAATTGTATTTATACCATTCATTTAACAATGTAATGCAAATTTCTGATCCTTGAATGTTATTATTACCAACTATTAGGATATAAAGAAATGAAAGTTAGTAGTTAGACATTACAATAGAACTTGTAGTCAGATTAGATATATTTTAAAAATTGAGCAGAGATGTTTTAGACAGATCATCTTCAAACCCTTCAGAGATCTACAGAATATAGCATTTAAAATGTTTTAATAACTTAGAAAATTTTTCTTTTTTGAGACATGTCGGCTCCTGTCAGTACCAATCTACTTCAGAGAAAATATGGGCATTGAAGAAACTGCATATGGAGTCAACTTTCGTTGTAGCAAAAGTTAGCCACTGGACAAAAAAGTATCCTCTAATCAACAGGACAAAATGGACAGACAGATCACGAAACAAGGGACTACTGATTCTTGCCAAAACAAAGTGTGGTTATGGCTTTATCAAAAGGAATCTTCTGAGGCCAGGACAATATGGCCCCATCCCTGAGGTGGCCTTCGCATCCGGAAAAGGTACGGTGCCCTTTTCTTTGAAGGCAGCTTAACAGGCAGAGGGCCGATGGCTTCTGTTGTGCAATGGAACAGCAGCTAAAAGCTCATACCTCTTGAAAGTAGACTGGCATTTAATAGAGGGATGTGGAGAAGAAGTGGATGCTGAGATGAAGCCATATATACACAGCCAAGAAGAATGAACAGCTGAATTAAAAAACTGTCAACAATTTCCAGAATTTAAAATCCTCAATCATGACAGGACACTAGTGGAATTCAGGTGTTTCTGGTACGTGGACTGCTCTCACCCAATGTGAGGTTGAACTGTTGACCTTGTGTACATCCTACATCACAAATGAGTCTGTCAGATACACTAAGCCTATAGGCTGAAGATGATGCCCCAACACTGCGGAGAAACCTCAGGTGACTGCTCAGGCAGCTGGCTGTTTCTGTCAACTCACAAATTTTTTGGAAGTTGCTTGCATGCGCTTCCTGTTTTTATTTTTATTAGCTAATATTATTCCCTTCTTGGGTCTCTGAGGGAGTTGAAGATTAGTTAGTTATGGTTGAAGATTAGTTAGTTATAGTTGAAAATTAATTAGGATAGAAAGTGCATTAGATACATCTTGGATTTACCAAAATAGGATAGATAATGGAATTATTTTCTCTGATTCGTCAAATACCTGTTTAGGTATTTATTACTTGTATATATTGTATATAGTTATTGTACTTTTGTATATAGTTTTTCTTTTTTTCTTTTTTTTTTTTTAAAGTTGAACCTTTTTTTTTTTTTTAAAAAAAGCACAAAACCCCTACATACTAAAATTATACACATCAAGTATTGATCCAATCTTACATCAATCTATTGACAATTACCAGCACCATGTTTTTTTCTCACCTAGGTTAAACACTCCTGGAGGATCGTTATTCAAAGTATATGTTCCTTTAAAATAAAAAATTGTTTTTTTGTTTGTTTGGTTTTTCGAGACAGGGTTTCTCTCTGTGTGTAGTTTTGGTGCCTGTCCTGGATCTCGCTCTGTAGCCCAGGCTGGCCTCGAATTCACAGAGATCCACCTGGCTCTGCCTCCCAAGTGCTGGGACTAAAGGCATGTGCCACCACCACCGCCTGGCTAAAATAAAAAACTCTTAAGAGAGGTCAACCCTCAAGAAACAAACAAGACCTTTTACCAAACATAGATTATTGGTGACACCATCAAATTTCCTTTAGAAAAATAATAGGTTTAAACACTTTTCCAGTTGATGGACTGGAAATATTGTTGCTCAGTGTGGCAAATGAATCAACCCTCTAGATGGTAGGCCAAAGCACTGAGATGCCCTGGAGCCTCCACACAGAAATGTGAGCACCTTCCTTGTTGCTAAAGCTGTGCGCTTCACTTGAATTTAGACTCAAATCACCATTAAGTCTAAATTAGGTGTAGTCACAAACTTTAAAATGATGAACAGAATTAGGAAAGTGGTTAAAAGTTCTCAGGAACATAAGTTACAATTACAGATATATTTAAACAGGCTATAGGAAATTTAAAGCCACTTTAAACATTACATTTTAAACTACTTAGCAGTTTCATTTTGCCACTAAAATTATGGGGTTTTATATCAAATAGGTGTTGAAGGTTTGGTTTTTCCCTACCGAGAAGAGCATAGAGCCCTCTACTGTTCACAGATCACAGACTCTCAAGATACTGTGTGGCAGATTAGCCCCCTTCTCACGTAATCTATTTTGGAGAACAGGGTCTCGCTATGCAGCTCCAGCTGGCCTAGAACTAGCTTTGTATTCCAGACTGGTCTCAAATTCTAAGATCTGCCTACTTCTGCTCCCAAGGCCTGGGATTAAATGCATGCATTACCATGCCTGGCAGAATCAGCTTTTAAGAGGCTCCAAATTAAATACAACCCTTGGCAGCTTTCTCCAGCCTTCTCCAGAGGAGGTAAGGCTGGCCTCACTGTGTTCCAGTCCTTCAACCTCATGTGCAGATGGTGGTGGACTCATCTCTCTGTGGGAAGGTCTAGGAGGAATACTGCCACCCACAATGACTAAAGTCAGAGTAAAGTGAAATGCACTCAGGTCTACAGCTAGGGGCCACCATTTGTTCTTTCTCACCAGCACTGTTTAAGTGACACCAGTAAACCTTCACACTTTACATTTTTGAGTTGGAGTTTTCTCCAAGGTTGAGAATAGGCACAGTTTTCCCAGGAACAGGCAGAGAAGGTTAAACTTACATCCCCTGCAAGGTGGGGAAGAGAGGATTGCTTTGTATTCTGAGTGGCAGCAGCTGTACTCCATGTCCATGTTGCCTGGCCCAGAAATAGCTAGATGGGGTCAGTCAGCTCCACAAACAGCCACCGAGGGCAGCGGGACTCGTGAAGGCAGTACATAGTAGCTGGCCGTCTGGGTACCACAGACATTTTAAAACAAACTGCAGCAAGACAACTTCTCAACTGAGAACGAGGACTCTGACTACTCACTATATTACTGTCTAGTGTTCCAGAGGGTGCCTGCTGCCAGTGTGCTGGACGGCAGCAGAATTGAATGAATGTGAATTAGGAGCACGACTTGGGGGAGGGGAGAACACTGACAACTCCCAGTCTCCACTGCTTCCTGGTGGAGTAGGAATACAAACCCAGAGAAAAACAAACCCTCTTTAGGTTCCACTAACGGGGAAAAAAAAAAAAAAAAAGTTTTGTAACCGTTATGATAGTTCTGGAAATAGAATTTGACATATACATTTTAAAAATTCTATATCCAAAAGGTGCTTGGTGCTGTTCTTGATGGGTCTCGTGTCTGTTTACACTCCAAATCATTTAAATACAGCCATTACATAGTCGATAAATGTTTTAAAATAAATGGTTATCTATTTCTTAACTACCTCTCAAATTAGAAATTGTAATTAAGAGTCCCAGAGGCTGGCTCTGTGTGTTTTATTATTTTTGTTGGTCTCCATCACAGATGGAATTTTTCACTGGTAATTCCTCAGAACTAAATCCATTCATAGGGAATTCCGAGCAGTGAAAATAAATTTCACGTCATAGAGTAGGAAATGGTAATAAAAAGGAGCCAAGGGATCTGGGAAGCAGGCAAGCCCAGCTCAGTTTTCCACTGGTGTTGGGTTTTGCACAGGCTGGCTCACAATAACCTGCACCACATAGTCCTTTGGGATCTTCAGCTCCTCCAGCTTCATCTTATCAGTGAGAGGCCTGCCGGAGAAGAACCACCGCTGGCTGCCTGGCTCCACCCCTTCTGTGGCATGTAAGCGCCTCTTCATGTGGAACACCGTGTCTGTGCTGCGCACCACAAGCTTGAGGTCTTTGCCTGTGGAGAAGCGCAGACGGAGCTGAGATTCATGTCCAGAATTGGGAGGTGGCTCAGGGATGTCCAAAGTCTCTATGTCACTCTTTTCCTCTATCATGTTGATGGGTGGCGCCAAGCAGTAGACTGGCAGCTGGTACCGGTTCCCCAGCTCATCGTAGCACTCCGTCAGTGCACCGTGTGGTAGTGTTATGTTTGCACCATCAATGATTGCCTGTGCCAGTTCATGATCATTGCTTTCAAAAGCATGTGCAGCAGCCTTCAAGGCATCCCAGATTTCTTTCCGACCTTCAAAAGCTGGTGCAGTGTCCCAAAATTCATCCCTCTTGCTGCTCAGTTGTCCATCTGTCATGGGATAATCACTTTTCCATTTTGGTTTCTCCTTTTTCAAAGGCTGGTTACGACCTAGAGCAACTCCAGTGCCGTCCGAGTTCTCGTTGAGGCTGCCCGAGGAGTCGTGCTGGGTGCCCACGCACCCGCCCATGGGGCCGCGGCCGCCACCTCAGGGCGCTCGTCCCCTATAGTTTTTCTTTTGTTAGTTATAACCTTTTGCTTTTTTTTTCTTTTTATTAAAATAGAAAAGGGGAAATGTGGTGGTATTCTAATTGTACTGAAATGTGATTTTGATTGTATGTTAATAAATAAAGTTGCCCAGGGATCAGAGCTATTAGAGCCATAGCAAGAGTGTGGCGGTGGTGGCACACGCCTTTAATCCCATAGATCTCTGTGTGTTCAGGGATACAGCCAGCATTGGAGACATATGCCTTTAAGACCTAGGGGACTGTACATTCAGACAGTGACTAGGCAGTCATGTGTTTGGGTTTACAACCAATGAGAAGGCAGAACAACATACTATGAAAGAAACGAACAGACAGGATATAGCTCTCTTTCGGGAAGCTGGGACACCGCAGGCGGAAGGGTGAGATTTTAGCTCTGAGCTCTGACCTCTCGGCTTTCTCTTTTACATTGTTTCTGTGTTTCTTATTTAATAAGACGGTTGGTTACATCAATATACCCCCACAAAAGACTGCTGGCAATGGCTGAGAGACAGCTGGGACTGACCTACTCTGGTGATGGGATGGCCAAACACCCTAATAGTTGTGCCAGAAACCCCATCCAAGGACTGAGGAATCTGGAGGCAGACAGCCACGGCTAGGGCCCTGGTGGAGTGCTGGGAGTCTAATTAGTGAGAAAGAGGAGGGTTTATATGAGAGAGAATTGTTGAAACCAAGGTTGGATAAAGCACAGGGACTAATAGCCAAATGAATGGAAACACATGAAGTATGAACCAAAGGCTGAGGGACCCCCAACTGGATCAGGCCCTCTGAATAGGTGAGACAGTTGATTGGCTTGATCTGTTTGGGAGGCATCTAGGCAGTGGTACCAGGTCCTGGGCTCATTGCATGAGTTAGCTGTTTGAAACCTGGGGCTTATGCAGGGATGCTTGGCTCAATCTGGGAGGAGGGGACTGGACCTGCCTGGACTGAGTCTATCAGGTGGATCTCAGTCCTCGGGGGAGGCCTTGATCTGGAGGTGGTGGGAATGGGGGGTTGGCTGGGGTTAAGGGGAGGGGGCAGGAAGGGAGAGAACAAGGGGATCTGTAGCTGTCATGTAGAACTGAATAGTATTGCAAAATAAAAATAAGATAGATTATGTTGTGTGTGTCCTACAGACATTTGAAAGACGCTATAGAATTTAGGATATGACAAGTGACGAAACATGGCAACATATAAAATCGTACATTTATTTTGTGTCTGAAATTCATGACTTTCATGATTCTTGTTTGCAGTCCTGTCTGTACTCTACCTAGGTTTGAGTTAGGCACTGTTGACTTTCTAAGGTGAAGATTCATAAGAGTTAGTTTTATTTAGAGCAGGCACACCCTGCACAAGTAATAGTTAGAATGAGCCAAAGTACCTTGATGAAGGAGAATGAACTCAAACCATTTTTATCTTAAATGAATTATTATTATTCATTTGATATGTGCGCATGTGTTTCTTTGCATGTATATCTATAAGCTTGGCTCAAGAAGGCCCAGAAAAGTTATCATATCTCATGAAACTGGAGTTACAGACAAATGTTAGACGCTATGTCAGTGCTGAGGATCAGGTCATGGTACTCTGGAATAGCTACAAGTGTTCTTAACTATTGACATCATTTCAGATGGTCATTTACTACTCCAGCACAAGCCGTAGATACTTTTCCAAAGTCTCCAAACAAAGTTATAAAGCAGCATCCCAAAGATGAGTGTCCTCTATTTACAAGCATGCAAGGTTTCCAGAATGGGACAAATCTCTCATTGGGGTGGCTGTGGACCTTGTTGTCAATCAAGATATTGAAGAGTGAAGCAGACACTGAGGTGGTTACATCAGCCTGGGTTTGTTGTTCTCATTTACCTCCTGCTCAACAGCCTTATCCTTTTACTATAGAAAGTTAGAGGAGGGCAATAGGAAGTGCATTTCTCATCCTTAATAATGAAGAAAATTCAACTTATTCAAAGTTCTTTAACATACTTTGTGTTACTTACTGTGGCAATATTTTGGCAAAGTCTATGTGATGGATAGCAGTGAAATTTACAAAACTCTAGCCTGCATGTAGTTACAAAGTTTCAGTAAATTCTACAGAAAAGTTGTAGTAGTAGTAGTAGCTTTTCATGACCAATATATGTGTTTCAGATTCATATTCAGAGCTCAGTCATCTTCTCCACAATCTAAATCTACACTTGTGATAGTAGCCTCCATCTATCCCTCAATGGTGGGGAAAATTGATACCATTTGCAATTTACAAGGATTATGACAGGAGATTGACAATCCATCTAGTGAAATGCCTACTTGGACCATAGCTATGGGCTCATGAGGCATTAATTTTTTTGAGCTATTTGTAGTTACAGTGCCATGATACTTGTTTGATGAACTGAGTTTAATTCACAAAAGGGCACTATTTGAGTATACTGGGCACATTTGCACCAGATGCCTCTGATATTTTTGACCATAAAATATGCATACAATTGGATAACATCAGGGTTTGTCTTAGGACTGAGATCAAGCCTCACTAACCAAGAAATATGCTTCTAGTCTAACTAAGTGTCATATAGTCATGTATCAACCACACTGGGCTGCTTTTGCACACTGTAGGCATCTCCTTGCCATTTTTAAAAACAGGCTGCAATAGTTCAATATGTTTCATTCTTTCCTTTCTACTTCAGGATGATCCTAATACAAAAAATTGCTTTATACCCATTTTAAATTACATTTAAAGTCTAGCACAGTGTCTGTGTTTTTCATTAACAACAGATAGTTAAGTGTTTCTGTTAACATCAGTAGACTTTGTAGCTAGGAAGCATTGTCAGTTATGACACTTAACTCATGAATATACTCAATAGGTATACTGAGAGAGTTACTTATATCATTTCTGTACCTTATTTAATCCTTTATAAAATGCACAGTGTAATATATGAATATACTCAATAGGTATACTGAGAGAGTTACTTATATCATTTCTGTACCTTATTTTATCCTTTATAAAATGCACAGTGTAATATATATGGTATCCTATGATGTAGTAACATATGAAGATGAATTTTACTGTGATTCTGTTAAGATACATACATTTCTATGCATTCTGTAAGGACTCATAAATTCCAATATTTTTAATTAATAAATAAATATTTTTAAATATGAAATTATATTCACAAATTATATTGTCAAGCCTACAATTTAATTTGAGCATATACATTTCCAACTACTCTACTGGACAGGTCAAAAAACCATCTTCTCATAACCCTATAGCTTCTTGAAATAGAGCCCTCTTCTTACTGTGTTTCACTGACTCGATTTTGCACTGCTCATGCACTCAGGAAAGAGGAGTGCTCCTATGGAGCAAAAGGTACAGTAATTCTTCTTCTAGGGATGTACTCAAAAGAACCTGAAATTCACCCTGAAGAGTGAATTTGTAACTTTGTGTCCCTAGTAACATTATGGACAATAGAAAAAATGTGTAATGATGGATATTATCTGTATAAAACTACAAACATACTGTAGTATACTGACAAATGATAAAAAATTAAAAAACATTAGAGAAATTATGCTAAGTGACAATACCAATAGACAAAATGAAAAACTGCATGTTTTAAGAATCCATGAACCAGGCAGTGGTGGCACACTCCTTTTATCCCATTATCCATGAGGCAGAGGCAGACAGATCTCTGTACAAGGCCAGCCTGGTCTACAAAGCAATTTCCAGGACAGCAGGCAACAAAGATACACAGAAAAACCCTGTCTCAAAAAATTAATCAAATATGACATCCTTAAAACAATCAAAATCACAAAACAAAAAACTGAATGGTGCTGAACAGTGCTACTATATGAAAGTTGAAGACTCACCTAGTGTTAGAAAAAATTTTGAGTTCTGTCATATAGAACTGCTTATGAAATTGTATGATAGTGCTTCTTGAAAAACATGAATATTTCTGATGTTTCTAAACCACATTCAAAGATTTTTTAACATAGTAGTGTCTATATCCACTTGACTAGAGCAAAATATATGAAAAACCAACAGTATTTGACAAGTGAATGACAGATAACAGTCATTCCATGGGATTAAGAAAGAGCATATGGCCTCCAACATTGATTTCATTAAATAAGGCTGCTTAGGAAGGATCTCCTTCAGCCTCAGTAATGGGAAGGCACCTCATGAAAAGTCCTTGAATAGCCTCCAAATCTGCCAAACCAATAGGTACTCGAAATGTTTTGGGTCCCCTGAAGGCCTGTATAAATGTCCTAGAAAACATTACTGGAAAAACAAGAGAGCAGTGTGTATCAACGGGAATCCTAGAGTCACTATGGCTGCTTGTGGAGTATGGTCAACATGGCATAGACACTTCTTCCTGCATTCTAAATTTTATGAAACACTAAATATTGCCTTCTCCCACAGCTTCCACATTCCTACAGAACCATGTTTGCAGATAGAAGATAGAAAGCAAATTAGATCCCACCAATACTCTCACAGTCTCTTTCACCACTACCACCCATGAGCAGATGACATCTCACATCAACAAAAAATTTGCTACAAATCACCCACAAAACACAAGATTTGAACATGAATTTTATTTTTAAAAGCTAGGCAGGAAATAGGAGGCTTTAAAAGAAGCATGGAGGTATGTTCAGAGCTTGGACAAAGGTAAAAGCTGAAGACCTTGTCTGGTTGCATCACAGATGGTGATGTGCATCACATACAGTTGTACTGGTGTGTGATTCAATTCAGGCAGGACCAGAATCTACTTCTGTTATTTTCTAAGGGAGGCTGACAGAGAACCCACTGCCCCAGAGCTGCTGATCTTGTATTTATTCTCATGGTTTGAGGACCAATTACAGGCTAAAGCTCCTCACGATAAGATGCCTTACAACCTGAAACATAAAGCACAAAGACAAAGTTGTGATCCTGGATAGAAGACAGACTATTCCTGCAAATAATTAGAAGTATTAACTAGACAGCATGAACTGGAGATGCAATTAACTTCATAGTCTCTCAAGGTAGATCAGAAGATAAATCTAGACTTGGCTCTTAGGGAAAGTTACCACATAAATCTAGTTTTTAAATTACATTTCTAGGTCATCATTACTTACATCATTAATTGCCATGCTGAACTGGCAATTAAATTTACTTCTTTTACATTAACAATATTTCAAGAATACCCAGCAAGTAACTGAGTTTGATTTAAAAAATATCTCAATATATACTGTTCATCAGAGAGAAAATGGATACAGGAATGCATTGGAGCACTGTTGAAGTCTTGCTGATAAAGTTATCCAAAGGGGCAGGCATACCCTCTAATGAAGATACTTAAAGAGTGGAAGATTTGAAAACTGAATGTGACTAAATTTTCTGTGGACTCTTATGCCTTGAAGACTGATTAGACCTGGAACAGCACACCCCACACCCAAGGAAGGCCTGTTTTTTTATGTGTGTAATATTGATTATTAGAATGAAGGTGTTTGGAAAGGTCAGACACTGTCTCTCATCAAGAAAAGTCCAACAGATAAAAAGCAAACATTCTGGGAACTAGTTGTGCTATTGTCAAGACTACCTTTGGTTTGTGAAGGGCTTTACACCAATGGAATGCTGCTGCCACTTACTAGGAATCTGGATATTGAGAGCTTTCTTTAAGGTACGGGTCAGAGGGAACTTTCCCTGTTTACATACAGAATCAGTGACATCATCCATGTCCAGGGGCCAGATAGTGGCACCACCTAAGTTGTTGTTCTTGAGCCACTGAGCCTGTTCAAACAGAGGATATGAGTTACTTGGTTTCTGTGAGTCAGAAATGAGATCTCTGCACAAAAAATGAACTGAACTTACCTTCATCTGGAAGCTCTGGACATTATCATAACCAACCCATTCTGTGTCCTTAAAAGCATAGGGTACTTCCTGCAGGGCATTCCATATCTCAGTGGCTCCATTTTTCAGGAAGATGCAAATCTTTAAACATTCAACAGATTCAAATATTTAAATATCAATACAAAGAAAGAAAAATAGCATGTACTTTGTTCTTATTCCTTTCTATTTTCTTGTGGGGTTTAACCTCATTTTCTTGTAAGTTTTATTTGTCTCAAAGAAAATCAAGACAATGTTAACTTTTACTTCTGCTAGGCCTTATATACTTACAGATCTTTGCCCAGACTATGTAAATTATTTACAATGAAGGTGGTTCTCCATCTCATATTATGTATTTTCACATTCTGATAGAAACTCAATTTGTACCTAAGACAGCCTTCAAACTGTTAATTCTCCTGTTCCATATTTCTGCAAGTTGAAATTCTAAGTTTGAGCAATCAGGGATCACAGTGATAGTCACAGTGTATACTTATAGTATGTGATTCCATTTTTATATATACTACTAAAACTGAACCCAAGAGTAAGCTTATCAAACAAAGCTAGACCACAAAGGAATTGTAAAGGTACAGATATTTTTATATAAAGATATATTGGTAATATTTTTGCAGTGCAATTTCAATATCCACCAAATTTCTACATGGTATGATAGGTAATAATCTGTCATACATCTATAGATTTATTTTTAGACTTAGAGTGTTATTTAGGTTCTCAACATGTGACTTAAGACCCATTGGTCACATATCAGATATCTTGCATATCAGATATTTACATTATGATTCATAACAGTAACAAAATTACAGTTATTAAATTGCAACAAAGTAAATTTTTGGTTGTGGTTTACCACAACATAAGGAACTACATTAAAAGAAAATAGCATTAGAAAGATTAAGTACCACTGATCTATCATATGAAGGAATCTTGTATATCCTAAATTACTCTCTATAAATTATTAATTAAGAAATATAATAAAAATAAAGAATGTGAAATGGTCATTCAGCTTAGGTCATGAAGGCACTGCACATAAGGAACATTCATTTTCAGCAGATTTTAGTGGCCAGATTAAAAAAACTGGGCCTGCAGTTCACTGACCACTCTCCAACAATCTACTGACCTCATAGTAGCTCCATAGTCCTGCTTCATTTGTGTACTTCCCTGGTTGTCCAGCACTAATGGTATGGGCATGAATTCCATGCTCAGAGGGGTCACTCAGGGTGAAGGTTTGTCCGTATGTGGGGAATCCAACAAGGAGCTTGTTGGGATCAGCTCCATGGTTCTTCCAGTAGGTCATGATACAGTCCTGTGGTAGCAGAAGGTTAGTTGTAGGGTCAAGCAGCTGGTGATCTGTGCTAACTTAGGTTAGTTTCCCAATCTGACAGCTCATATTGTGTGTCCTTAATAAAAAATCGATTAGATCTGTTTTTCTTTTTTTCAAGAAGTAAGAATATGTGAATTTTATTAATCAAATACATATATTAAAGAGAGAAAGGATATGACATAGACATATTCTCAGTAAATGTACAGAGATAAGAGTGAATTTTATTGTCTTCACATTAAGTGTGCATTTATTTGTTAAATGGAGAAAGAATTCTGGACAATAAGGTCTCATTGATTAGTTTGTGCTAGAGTAAGGAGGGTCTTGTAGCCAGCCAATTAAGTTTGGACTTGATATGACAACATTTACTGAAAAAATTAGAGTACTGTTGGATCCTGAAGCTTTCTGAGAATGAAATACATGGTGTGCAATTGCTATGTAATGTTTATTTAAAAATGGGTATTATAGTTGCTCTACAAAATGTCATGCAAACAAATGCATGACTTTTAAATTTTTTATTGTGTTTCTATCAGGATATACTTACAGGATACAGAGGATCCTATACAGGATATAGCTGATAGCATAAAGAAGTCTTTGTTTTTTAAATATATTGCTTACTTATTTTTTTCAGATTGACAAAAAAGCTTAAGAAGACTGCACAAGCTCAGCTAGTGTTGTTTTGTGCTTGAATCTCCCAAGATATTAGACACTTCTCATTCCATTTGAATGTCCAGGGTCTTACCACATTAAGGCAGCCACT
The DNA here is from genome assembly GCF_049852395.1 of Peromyscus maniculatus bairdii. Taxonomy (NCBI): domain Eukaryota; kingdom Metazoa; phylum Chordata; class Mammalia; order Rodentia; family Cricetidae; genus Peromyscus; species Peromyscus maniculatus. The sequence goes on along the minus strand of NC_134857.1, from coordinate 86,723,003 downwards.
CTCATGTGGACCTTTGAAGAGGGGACTATTTTCTCCTGTGTAGCCATCATTGTAGCTATGGAGATCATATGTCATGACCTGAATGTAATCAAGGGACCTGGAAAAAAAGAGAGTCCTAAGAATCATTCTTTTGGGGGGTCAAATTTCTGAAATCCCTTCAGTGTACCACTCCCCACTCCATCAAAATTTTAACCTGCCTGCATCATCTACTCTCCTTTTCTAATTTCATTTTATCTATAATGAAAGTTCCTAGAAAATACTATATTGAAAGTTACAATCTTCTACTAAAGTAAAAATTAATCCAGGGGAAGTAAAGAAAGGCACAGAGGAATTGAAAGAGTTTTGGTTTGTACGTATTTTTATGACAGAATAGAGATTTTGGGGAGGAGAGTGTGGAGAGTGGCTTAGAAAAAATAAAGATTATAGAAAGAATACATGTGTCAACCTGCAAACTTATAAACTAACTGAAAATAAAATACACAAAAAGGAGTTTGAGCAGAAACAAACAGAATAGATAGAAAATATGCTTCAAGGATCCCTAGTTTATTAAATGAATAAATCTGTGTCAGGAATGGGAGACCTCCCTACTTGTTTTTGACCATGCAGGCATCAGAGACACCTAAAGCAACTCATCATGATACAATTTGTCTTTGATGCTCACTGGAACAGAATGCTAAGATCTGATTGTTGACTAGAACACACATTAATTTGAGACATAGAGGAATAAACCTGACAATGAAAATGAAGACTTTGTTGTTGGCAAGCCTACATCATGTCACAAAGTGTTATGCAATCTTGTGGGGAAGAAAATACAATAATTTTATTGAGTGCAAGACCCTGAATGTTAGAAAATTGCCCTGTGTGGCATGTTGTGCATTAAAGACATGATGATTATGGATATAATAACTTCTACTGATTGTGTAAGATGCCTGGTAATGGGATGGATCCCATGCCTGCTACTGTAAATTTGGACGTAAGTACAAACCCAGTGAACTCACCTAACCAAGAGGGAGTCAAAATTTTTGTATTGCTTCAGGGTCATGCTGTCAAACTCTATTTTAAACATTCAGGTTTATATCCATGGTGTTCTCAAAGTGTTTCAGAGAATGAAACACTTTTTTTAAAGCAGGTAGTGGTTAATGCAGACACTCATTATTGTTTAAAGTACAGTTCCAAGTAACCGTGAATCCTCAGCTGTGAAACGGATGTGTATCAGGACCCCTCAACTTGACAGCTCCGTGAATACAATAGATGAGCCAGTGCAAAGACATTATATGCTGGTGGTTACTAGGGAAGAAGACTGTGAAATGCTGACTTCTAGACGAGATTTGGCTGTGGCACATATTAACTCTCAGTGGCTGTGGTTACCTGCACAAGACCTATCAAAATCAAGTCAGCCAAAATTAAAACAGTGCCTCTTCCATGAAACAAACCTGGGGAAGAAACTGCTGATGATTAAAGGCTGCTGAGGGAAACAAATTCAAACTCCCTTGGGAATATTTCCACAATTATGCGTGTGTGAAACTATGGATAACTCCACAACCATGCACATAGGGGCAAAACTGATTGGATTAGGGTATTATTAAGAATATAAAAAAACTCAAAATAAAAAATATGGAAGTCAGTGGGATAAAGTAAGGCATGAGGAGAATTTGGAGAGAGGCATTGGTGAATAAATTTATTCAAAATACATTATATAAACATATATAATATTTAAAGATTAAATGAAAACTTTATTTAAATTCAGTTCATTCTGAGTGCTGTTTTTCTTGCCAATGTAGGAAAAAAAAAACCTTTATATGGCCTTTAGTCGGAGTCCTAGAGCAGCATTAAGTAACAGAAATGAGTAAGTTCTGTGTAAACACATGCAAAATTGTTAATATGGATCTCCACTTACTGTGACAGTTCAGGGATGTTATAGCCAGACTTAATGATGGAGGTGATACCAGCACCTGTGGAAGTGAGTAACAGCCTGGTCTCGTGTTCATCTAAAGTTTCATTCTGAAACGCTTCATGCATTTCCTGTAAAAAATGTTTTGTGCTGTTATTTCAAGTGTATTTCAGTTCTTTTCACAAGAAATGTATATAGACTTAAATTTATTTCAATACACATTTTTGTATTTTATATTAATTTATTATCCATTATTACCTCAACAAATTCAGGAGATTAGATGCTATGATATCACTAAGTATATGGCTTCCTAAAATATGCATAGACATTTAAAAATATCAACATGTTCAACATCTAGTAACTTGTAGTGGTCAGTATTAAGGCTCCAAAGTTTGGTCAGAGCTGCTCTTGTATTTCTCTGGAAATGTCTTTCAGCAGTTCCCTGCATCCCTTTGCAGTGCTGTGGAGAGAGCTGCCATTGCTGACTGGATGAATTAGCTTATAGAATGCACATCCTGTCTAATGTTATGCTGAACTGATGAACTGGAAAGTTGGTAAGAACTGTGTAAAAAGTCAAATTCTTGCCTGTTGTAATCTGCCTAGATCCTATGTGACTCTATTCTCATCTCCAATACTCGAGTTATCTCTCATCACTGCTTTGGGGTGTTCTAGAATCTGTTTCTAAAGTACTTTTCCAGAATTTACATTGTGGAAAAAGGGTCAAATGATAAGGTCACTTTACTGGTGAAAGAAGCACAAGAAGAGAAGTGTTTTAGCTGTCTCCAAATATTAAGTGCATAAAATGAAGCATGACTGCTTTAATTTTGTCCTGCTGGAAGAAATCACCTAGAAACAATGGCTGGAAATTTTAAATTTTGCACAGAAATTTGTTTCATATCATTATTCATGTCATAGCTATCCAATAGAAGCTACCTGTCATTTAGTTGGTACAGAATATTGAAACTCTTCAGAGGATGGGGAAATATCTAATGGTAAGAGTGTTATTGTAAAGAATCTGTTGTTGAGTGTATCTGTGTATATCAGTGGTAGACCATTCTGTCAAAAATTAAATACACAAATAAAGTTCTTTTCTTTTTTTATACAAGTATTATAGAAATGACTACATTTTAAAAACCTTCTCCGATCTTTGGTTATTAGTTGTCTGGTTTTTGTTGGATGATCACCACCCTTCCTTTTCAGAACAGTACTGAAAGTCATGT